>NC_143152.1:18624361-18793362 GCF_041381405.1 Jatropha curcas | reverse complement strand
GGCAAGTCATTGTCAGAAAACCTAATGCTTTGCATCTTGGATGCTTATGTAAGGGTGGATACCAGCACTTCAGGACTAACCTCCACCGATGTTTGTAGCTGACTCAAGGCCTTGCAAAGAGCTTGGCGATGAGGGAAAGATGATGCCAGAAGTTCCCAAATTGATACCCTAGCCTGGGTCTTTTTTAATTGCGAGAGTACCGGGTCTTCCTTTGGCTCAGCTGCCCTTTGGTAGGGCTTATTTTGGACTTTATCCAGAACTATTGGGTCATACTGTCTCCCACTCCTGGTCATCGCATCGACCTCTTCAGATAAGTCATTCAGGTCCAAGACACAGATGTCATTCATTTCTAGGAATAGTTCGAAAGGATCGATCAATTCCTGGTCAGCAACGATAGCATTTATCCCGTAATTTGGTAAAGGATTAGTGCTAATATTTGGCTTACTCCTTGGAATGATTGAACCGTTATCCACCAGGTCTTGGATGTGGTTCTTAAGCGTCCAGCATGCTTCAGTCTTGTGCCCGTTACCCTGATGGTACTCACAGTATTCATCAGCCCTATAGTTCCTCGACAATGGGTTGGGTGGTGGCCTTGCTTCCAAAGGCTTAATGTAATTTGCCATGACAGCCTCTCGGAATACAAAAAGGATTGGCATCCCGAGATCAGTGTAAGTTCTCCTCGACTGGCTACCATTTGTCATATTCCCCACACGTAAAGGGTTCGTGGGGGTGATATTTGCCACTTCGTGAACTTTGCTAGCTTGGCTAGGCTTCTTATATTTCGAGGTACCCGAGTCTTCTTTCAGTTGACCCATTTGGATTAAATCCTCTACCTTGGTTGCAGTAGCAATGAGTGACTGAAACGTTGGTAGGTACTGAGTTTGCAGTTGTTGTTGGTAGACAGGCAGCAGATTTTTGATGATTATGTCTACCTGTTCTTGTTCTAAAGGTCGATTGATCATTTGGGCGACCTTGGCCCTCCACCTTGTAAGGAACGAGGAAAAGGATTCGTTGCTCTTTTGTTTGGTGGTTTCCAGTTCTCTCCGAGTAACATCCACCTCTATATTATAGTGGTACTGCGTGTTAAACGTATTGCAAATGTCTTCCCAGGTCTTCATTTTAGTCTGATCCAGGCTGACAAACCATCTCAAAGCAGCACCAGTCAGCGATTGTTGAAACAACTGAGCAAGGAGCTCGCTGTTCAAGCCAAACGGGTTGAGGGCACCCACATACATTTTCAGGTGCGTTTTGGAACAAGTGGTTCCATCAAACTTGTCCATGTTAGGCATCTTGAACTTTGTCGACAATCTTGCTTTAAGGAACAAGGACAAGGAGTCCATGTCCACCACTTCCTTATGTGTTTTAAGGGCAGTGATTGACCTTTCCAAGAGTTCCAGTTTTTCTTTCATTTTCTGAGCTTCCAACTCAGCAGTAGTTCTGGAGGGCATGTCATCCAGGTTAAGGGCAGGGTTTGAGGACGTCGGTGCAGCAGTAGGTCCCTGATTGGGGGTAGCAGGATCCCTTCCCACAGTGGAAGCCCCATTTCCATTACCACTACCTAGTTCAGCTATTAGGGCAGTTCTCTGGGCAGCTAATGCCTCATTCATTCTAGCCTCCATTCTGGCTTCCAGTTGTTCCATGAGATTTCGGATGTCAGCAAGTGATGCCATTGGTGCAGTTGAAGTTGGTGAAGTTGGTGAAGCTGGTGAGGTTGGTGAAGCTGGTGAGGTTGGTGATAGCACTGTAGGTGTGACTGGAACTTGGATAGGCACTCGAACAGTGGGTACCTGCTAGGACAAAGGTAGCTGGATTAGGGTACAGTGGGTAGTATTTGTGTATCAGGGTAGCTGAATGTGAGGTAGATCGACTCCTTTGTCCAATTGTGCATGACTAAAAAGAATATTTTGTGTTCTTTTTAATGCTTTTAATGTTTATGCGATGATATGTCATGAATGCGCACAATATCACGTCATAATTCGTTTTAATGATATGATTCACATCATTGGGTGCATACAGCCCTAAAGGATAGGTTCTATAGGCTATGACACAAATAGAAAATTGGCTTATTAAGGGACCCTTGAACCTTGAGTAAGGATATACCCAACCGCATGTGAAATAAAGAGTTTCGCGTGGGTCCAACAGTACGCATACTCATGGGCCACCCCCAAAAGGATTAGGGATGGTTTGCGGTAACAGGGAGGACGCTTTGGCTGTCTGTCGACATAATCAAGGAGACCTGCCGATCAGCGCTACTCGCTATCCAGACTCAGAAGTTTGAACAGAAGAGAAGAAATTCATTTGGAATTCGTTTTTTTTGTGCAATGGAGAAAAAGATTCTCAATCGTGCAAATAAATCAACAAATTTAAATGTTTTCATTAAATTTTACAATTAAGTCCAAATTTCCTTATCAAGTATTCTTAAAGAAAGAACACTTGATTCGTGTTAGGGTACCTGTACAAAACAAAGCACAACAAAATAATACCCTAAAGAAGGGCAGGTTAGTTGATACAGCAATTGTAGTCCACTTTATGCAAAATGATTACATAAGTTCCCCAGCGGAGTTGCCAAATTGTGAACCCTCCCCGAAGGCAAAATTATGCTAGAACGAGGTATGCTCACGTGTGTCTTTTATGAAGTCGCCATCTAGTTTATTTTTATAAGGGAAAACTAAGAAAGAACCCTAAATGACTCCAATTTTAATTAACCTAAGTCAAGATTAATTACCCCAAAGTTTAAGGCACAATCTACGAACCCGAGGTGGATCCCGAGACTATGTCATGCTGATTAACTAACCTAAGTGTAAATGCTTTGCAAGGTAAATTGATGCAATTGGACCAGTAAAGTGTTTTGGTGATTTTGACTTGCCGCTCGGGGTTAAATCCCGAACGTGCCTACGTACTCTCGTTTGAATGAGAGATCAAAGCCGACGTAGTTCGACAAAGCCTATTCAAAGGCATTTTGAAGGGGTATGCTTCATGCATGAGTGTGTGCATGCTTCGTGCATTTTTTAGGCATTTTTGCCAAAGATTGATTGATTTGTTATTTTAGGCATTTGTTGCCAAAAGGTGTTTGATTGGGCAATTTATTGCCGAAAATTGATGTTTGGGCTATTTATCGCCAAAATGGTTGATTAAGGCATTTGTGCCAAAAGTTGATATTTGATTAGGTAATTTGTTGCCAAAGATTGGTTAGACGATTTGTCGCCAAAATGATTAAGGGCATTTATGCCAAAGGGGTTTTGTTGGGCGATTTATCGCCAAAAGGTGGTTATTTAAATTTTAGGCAATTTGTTGCCAAAAGCGATTGATTAAACCGTAGGCAATTTGTTGCCAAAAAAGTGGTTATTTGAATTATAGGCAATTTGTTGCCAAAAGCAATTGATTAAACCGTAGGCAATTTGTTGCCAAAACGTGATTGATTAAACTGTAGGCAATTTGTTGCCAAAAACGTGAATGATTAACGCTTTTAGCCACAATTATTGATTAATTGGACTTTTAGCCGAACTGTTCGAAATAAAGGCAATTACACCGTAGTTATTAATTAACTAGGCACTTTAGCCAATATATTCAGAGTTAAGCATTAATACCACGATTATTGATTAACCGGGCATTTTAGCCTAAACTTATTTACTTAAGGCAGTTTGCTGCCAAAATGACGATGGTGTGAATGCAGTTATTTAATTATTTAATTAGAATTCAGAGTAGAAGAGAATATGCACAAAATGCTGAAATTAAATGGGAAGAGTTTCGTTATTACCTGAGTTAATCGGCGGCCGCTTCTTAGCTTCAGTTTGAAAATTCCAAATTAAGCTCCTCGCTTGGGGAATATCAATTAAAATTAATTCAATTAAGTGACCAAATATCACAACAGCAGAGTAATAAAAGCCTACACTAAATGCAGAAAAGCAGTAGAAGAACCGCAAAGAGCGTAGGAGAGAAGAGAGCGTCCGTCAACACAGACCAAGTCCCTAAAACTGTCGATTCGGGGCTGTAGTTATAGGAAAAACCAGGCTGGAGGGCGGCTGCTGCCGCCGTGAGAGCGTCCGTCAACACAGACCGAGTCCCTAAAACTGTCGATTCGAGGCTGTATTTATAGGAAAAACCAGGCTGGAGGGCGGCTGCTCCCGGCCGCTCCCGCCGTGGACGGCGGGCGCTGCCACCCTATCCTGTCCACTCGCTAGTTTTTCGTTCCAAAGGCTTTTTCGGGAGTTCCGTACCTCCAAAAAATATTCCGGGACCAGTTCCGCGATCCTCGTAATTTTCCGGACGTTTCAAGTACCATATTGGCATACTTTCGGTGAATTTTCCGAATGAACTCCGGTCCGGCCGGACTGTTTGCAGTCCGGAAAAACAGGCTTTTTGAGCCTCAAAATTTGAGTATTCACACCTACTAATCTTTTTATAGAACTTTTTGAATCTTTTAGTAACAAGTGTTAAGTTGTAGCATCCCTTCTCGGTCCACACGATAACCCGAACGAGCCATGTCGAGACGCTACAATCTAGTTGAACCTATGTCTTATCATGCTAATATCATCCTGTATGCTAAATATTATGTCATGCTGTTGCTTTATACATCATTTAGATATAGATATTTACTTAATATTTACAAGACATTATACTATTTTCCAAAATAAAATGGGCCCAACTATGTGCCCTGTACATGCTATGATAAGTATATACAGAACCAAAATATAGTTATAGGTTGAATTTAATGCTTGAATTACATTCTTAGTCCTAAATGAGGTTAAATATTAAGGTAGAAAGTAAGGGTTAGTGAAAAAAAAATTGAGGAATACGAAGGAGAAGATGGAGAAGGTAAAGTGAAATGGAATTTTCGGGTGAAACTCTGAATGTTGTGAACCCCTCCCCAAAAATATCATAAGCATATGAATGTGATGAAGGAAGAAATGCACATGATGTGTGTGAGTCGCCACCTTATTTAATTATTTTAGGGTAAACTAGGAAAAAACCCTAAGTTGACTCCAATTTTAATTAACCTAATTACTAGATTAATTAACCCAATGTAAGGCAGGGTCTACGAACCCGAGGTGGATCCCGAGACTATGTCATGCTGATGAACTAACCAAAACAATGAATGCTTTGCAGGGTAAATGATGCAATTGGACTAATGAAAGTGTTTATGTGATTTTGACTTGCCGCTCAGGGTTAAATCCCAAACGTGCCTACGTACTTCCGTTTGAATGGAAGATCAAAGTCGACGTAGTTCGATAGGCCTTCTTTGAAGGGCTTTGAATGGGTATGCTTTATGCATGAGTGTGTGTATGCTTTGTGCATTTTGTTTAGGCATTCTGCCTGAAAATTGATTTTTAGGCATTTGATGCCAAAAATGTTGATTTTAATGGCTTTTAGCCAAAAGGATTGATTTAGGCAATTAGTTTGCCAAAAATTGATGTTTGGGCTTATTATTGCCAAAAGATGTTTTGTTGGGCGATTGTCGCCAAATTGATTAAGGCATTTGTGCCAAAAGTCGGTATTTAAAGGCTTTTAGCCAAAATGTGTTGATTTAGGCAATTTTTGCCAAAAGTTGATGTGATTTAGGCGATTGTCGCCAAAATGATTGTTTGAAGGCTTTTAGCCAAAAGATTGATTAACTCTAAGGCATTTTGCCAAAGCTTCTGATTTAAGCGATTTGTCGCTAAAAAGTGGTTAATCTAATTTATAGGCAATTTGTTTGCCAAAAATTGATTGAACCGTGGGCAATTTGTTGCCAAAATGTGGTTGATTTAATTGTAGGCAATTTGTTGCCAAAACGTGATTGATTAAGGCTTTTTAGCCACAATTATTGATTAATTGGACTTAAGCCGGACTGTTCGAAATAAAGGCAATTAAACCGTAGTTATTAATTAACTAGGCTTTTTAGCCAATATTGTCGGATTTAGCATTAATACCACGATTATTAATTAACCGGATATTTAAGCTTAATCATATTTGATTGAGGCAGTTTATTTGCCTAATTGATGACATGAATGTGTTTATGCAGTTGTAGAGTTATTAGGAGTAGAAGAGAAATATGCATGAAGTGCTAAAATTAAATGAGCAGAGTTTTGTTTATTTACCTGAGTTAACCGGTGACCGCTTCTTAGCTTCAGCTTGAAAAACTCCAGATTAAGCTTCTCGTTTGGGGAATATTAATTTAGAATTAATTTAACTTAAATGGCCAAATATTAAAGCAAGAAAGCAATAAAAGCTAAATTAAAAATGCAGAAAAGCAGTAAAAGAAAACGCAAGGAGCGTAGGGGAGAAGGAGCGCCCGTCAACACAGACTGAGTGTGTAAAACTGAGGGCTTCGGGGCCAATTTATAGGCAAAATCGGACTGTTTCGGCGGCCGGCTCCGGCGGCCGGACCTCGGTGGCTGGGCCGGCGGTTTTGCTGATTTTTTCGCTCCGGAGGCTTTTCCGGGAGTTCCGGACCTCCAAAAAATATTCCGGGACCAGTTCCGTGATCCTCGCGACATCCCGGACGTTTTAAGTGCCATATTGGCATACTTTCGGTGAACTTCCAAAATGGCCTCCGGTCCGGCCGGACTATCTGCAGTCCGAGAAAAACAGGCTTTGTGAGCCTCAAAAAATGGGTATTCACAAGCGACTGCAGCCGCTGTCGCCGGCGGCGATAGGGGCTACCGCCGCCTTCAAGGGCGGCCGCCACCGCCGCGGCCGGGAAAACTGGCTTTTTGAGCCTCAAAATTTGAGTATTCACAAATGTATATCTGATATTATGTTAAAAATTAACAAATAGTACCTAAATTTTCAATATTTTACAATTTAATACCTAAACTTTATACTTTATTTCAATTAGGTCCTAATCCTTATACTTTTATTTCAATTGAGTCTAAATCTTTATGTTTAATTCAATTAAGTCCAATTCTTTTAATTATTTAATTTAAATCTCATTCTACCCTACTCTGGGCTCTAATGGCTCGAACCAGGTTCTGGTTCGGCCCGACTCGACTCGACTCGACTCTCTAAATGCAACGATTCGATTCAGTAGGATGTCACAGTTCTCCCCTCCTAAATAAAAACTTCATCTCGAAGTTTACCTGTTGTGAACAAATGCAGATACTGTTGTCGCATGGTTTCTTCAGATTCCCAAGTTGCTTCTTCTATTTTATGATTCCTCCAAAGACCTTTTACCAATGCTATTTTCTTATTTTGCAATTCTTTAATTTGTCTGGCTAGGATCTGAACTGGTTCTTCTGCATAAGTGAGATCTGGCTGAATTTCAACCTCTTATGCTGAAAACACATGTGTTGGGTCTGATCTTTATCTCCTTAACATTGATACATGAAAGACATTATGAATTCGACCTAATGTCAGAGGTAACGCTAGTTGATAGGCTAATGGTCCTACACGTTCAACAATCTCATATGGACCAATGAACCTAGGACTAAGCTTACCCTTTCTTCCAAACCTCAGGATCTTTTTCCGTGGTGAAACTTTTAGAAATACTTTATCGCTGACCGTATACTCAATGTCCTTTCTCTTTAAATCAGCATAAGACTTCTGTCGATCACTTGCTTCTTTTAGCCATTTTCTGATGATTACCACTTTCTCTTCTATTTCTCTAACCAATTCTGGACCCAGAATCTTCTTCTCACTAAGTTTTGTCCAACACACAGGTGTCCTGCATTGTGTGCCGTACAATGCTTCACATGGTGCCATCTTAATGCTCGATTGATAACTGTTGTTGTAGGTAAATTCCATGAGATGTACATATCTGTCCCAGCTGCCTTCAAATCTATAACACATGATCTCATCATGTCTTCCAAGATTTAAATTACTCATTCTGACTGGCCATCTGTCTGAGGATGAAATGTAGTGCTGAAATGCAGTTTCATTCCTAATGCTTCCTGTAGTTTACCCTAGAACTTCGATGTAAACCTTGGATCACGATCAGATACAATGGATGATGGAACTCCGTGTAGTCGAACTATTTCTCTAACATAAATTTCTGCTAACTTGTCCAGAGAATAGTCCATCCTAATTAGTAGAAAGTGTGCGGACTTGGTTAATCTGTCTAAAATTACCCATAATGCATCATGCTTCCGCTACGTCTGAGGTAATCTGGTAACAAAATCCATCGTGATCTTATCCCATTTCCATGTTGGCGCTGTTATTGGATGAAGCAACTCAGATAGCAATTGATGTTCTGCTTTTATTTGTTGACATGTCAGACATCTTGTTACAAAATTTTCGATGTCTTTCTTCATGCCTGGCCACCAATAGCCTTTCTTCAAATCCTGATACATCTTAGTACTGCCTGGATGCATTGTATATGGACTGTTGTGAGCTTCATGCAAAATCTTCTGTCTGATCTCCCCTGTCTGTGGTACAGCAAATCTGTCTTCATAGAACAATACTCCACTGCTATCCAATCTGAATTTCCCACCATGGTTTTCCTATACTTGTTTAACCCATATTGCTATTTGATTATCTTTCTTCTGTGTTTCTGCACCTTCCTGAACCCAAGATGGCTGTACTTGCATCTGTGCTAGAATAACTCCCTGTTATTCCAACTTCATGCTGATTCTTATTGATCTCAAAGCATACAATGATTTCCAGCTAAGGGCATCAGCTACCACATTGGCTTTGCCCGGATGGTAATTAATGATATAATCATAATTATCAAGAATCTGCATCCACTTCCGTTGTCTTGAATTCAAGTAAACTAAAAGAGATATCAAACCTTCAACCAAAAAACTTTAAACCTTCTTCTTAGCTTCCTTTTTCTTCTAACTTTGAGCTTACCTCTCCTATACATAGTAACATCTTATTATGATCCCATTTATAATCCAAAATGTCACTAAATTATGAAATTCAACTTACTTGGATATAGTTATAAGTTGAATTTAATGCTTGAATGACATTCTCAGTCCTAAATAAGGTTGAATATTAAGGTAGAAAGTAAGGGTTAGTGAAAAAAAATTGAGGAATACGAAGGAGAAGATGGAGAAGGTAAAGTGAAATGGAATTTTCGAGTAAAACTATGAATGTATATCTGATATTATGTCAAAAATTACCAAATAGTACCTAAATTTTCAATATTTTACAATTTAATACATAAACTTTATACTTTATTTCAATTAGGTCCTAATCCTTATACTTTTATTTCAATTGAGTCTAAATCTTTATGTTTAATTCAATTAAGTCCAATTCTTTTAATTATTTAATTTAAATCCCATTCTACCCCACTCTGGACTCTAATGGCTCAAACCGGGTTCTGGTTCGGCACGACTCGACTCGACTCGACTCTCTAAATGCAACGATTCGATTCAGCAGAATGTCACATAAATCATCACTATCAAGATCAGAAGAACTTTCTTCACTAGAAACTACTTTGAAAGCCAGTCTTTTCTTTTTCTTATCTTCCACAGTCAAAGAAGATTTCATCTCTTCTGAAACAAGAGCTCCTATTAGATTATCATAAGTAACGGGAGTCTCTTTTTAATTCATAACGTTCCTATAGAATCCCATTTTTTAGGTAGAACTCTAAGGATTTTCTTAACAAGCTCATCTTCTGAAATTTTCTTTCCGAGAATTCTCAAAGGATTAACTATATTAGTAAATCTAGAATTTAATTCAACAATTGTCTCTCCTCTTTCATACTAAACATTTCATATTCTCTCCAAAGGATATTAATTCTGGATTCCTTCACTCAATCAATACCCTCATAGGTAACTCTAAGTTTTTCCCAGACTTCTGTTGTAGACTTAAATCTAGACACTTTGTTGTATTTTGTTGGATCTAATGCGCAGTGAAGAATATTAATAGCTTTCGTGTTTATAGAAATATCATTCCAATCAGCATCAATATATTCTTCTTCTGTTTTTCTAACTCTCTCATTTTCTACAGTTTTCATAGGAATACGAGGATCAGTAATGATGTTCCTCCAACAGTTTATGTCAACTAATTTTATGAAATTTTCCATTTTGGTTTTCCAGTAAGAGTAATTAGAACCATTGAACAGAGGAGGTCTATAAACAGATTGACCTTCTAAAGATAAAAGAGGAAGTGGGGCTGCCATGGGATCTTTCTCTCAAGTTGTTAAGCTTCGGTAAGTCAAGAGTCAAAGCTCTGATACCAAATTGTGGGTCCCGTATACATACGCCACAACCCAAGAGGGAGGTGAATTGGGTTTTCTTAAAATAAAAATTTAACTATCAAAAACAAAATCAGAATTTTGTTGCAGTGGAAATGGAATGCATTTTTGTGAGAGTAAGTTATTAAGATTAGAACTTCCTCACAAAGCTCTATGCAGAAAATAGAAAGAATTTATAAAGAGTAGCTATTGATTAGAACTGCTTCACAATATCTTAATCAATTTCAAAACGACTTTATGAAGGAAAGTTATTACGTTTTTGAACTACCTCATAAACTTTAGATAAATATTAAAGAGTATGTGAGAGACAGTTATTGAATTTCTAAACTGCTTCATAAAGCTTTAAGTAAACTTAGAAAACTGATTAAAAACCTAAATTGTGAAATATACTGAATCTAGAAGAACAGATTAGAACTTGGTATTTTTCACAATGCAAAAATCAGAGTTCTAATGTTGGATAAAAATGAAGCTTATTCGAGTTTAGAACAACAAAACAATTAACAACTTAGCATTTCTAAAAGATTAACAGCAGTGTAAGTAAAATTGTATCAAGCAGAACTTCAGAGACTAAAAAGATTAACACAGCGATTTATAGTGGTTCAGCACTAACTCGCCTACTTCCACTCCCCAAGACTCATCATGAGATCCTCCGCTATGTTATCTCTTTTTAAGGGCAAGAGATAAACCAACAGTACAAGGCAATAGATCAACACCTAGATCTACCCTTTGTCCCACTAGATTTTTTAAAGGTTCTAGTCAACCTCAACCCTTTCTGTTTTTGTAGAGAACAGAAACTCAAATCAAGACATTAGAATCCCACACAAGGAGAAGATCGCTTGATAACCTATTTCACAATAGCTTTTCACTTAAGCTATTACACAAAAGTTTTTCAAATAAAAACATGTCTACAACAGATTACAGAATCAATATAGACAAAGAGAAATGCAAATGTAAGTATAGGAAAAACAGAAATCAAGATTGGAAAATCGTTTTAAAGAACAAAACTGTTTTTTAAAGAAGTTGTTATAAAATTTTTCTTTTCTCTTAAAAATAATTTGTGAAGCAATAAGATGAAAAGAAATAAGGAGGTTAAAAGCAAGTTTTGAGAGATTAAAATATTTGATCAATGGACTTATACTCTTAAAATAAAAACCCAAGTCTTTACAAGGGAAAGATGCCTTTTATAGAGAGGGATGAAAGTTTCATTTTAGAAAGTAAAATATTTAGCTTTTAAATAAGAATTTTGAGTTCCCAAAACTAGAAGATACGAAGATCTTGTTGCCAAAAAATGCTTTGAGTAAAAATCTTTTCTTCTAAGGTAAGCGAATAAAAGCAAGTTTTTGGACTTTCCTTAAAAATAGTTTTCGAATATAAAAAAAAAACTTTTTCAAAATATTTGTTACCAAAAAATGATTGAGACAAAATCTCTTTCATTTAGGTAAGAGAATAAAAGCGAGATTTTTATAGAGATAGTTTCCGAAAATGAGAAAAACATTTTCAAAAATTTGTTACTAAAAATGATTGAGATAATATCTCTTTCATTTAGGTAAGTGATTTTTGTCTTTCAAGGAAAATTTTTGAAAATTATTTTTGAGAAAGAGAGAAAAAATATTTTTGTGCTTATAAATGAATATTCTCTCTATCCTATAACAAATCCTAAAATGCTAACCACTAAAATCTTCAATGGTCTTCATGATCTTCAATTAATCTTGAATTTGTAGGGATTTGCCTTGTTTATTATTTTCCATATTTAAACATAAATAAATCTAAAATAATATTAGCACAAATAATTAAATTTATTTGTTTTACTTAATCATCAACAATCTCAAGATAAAATTGACCCTTGAGCCAACAGATAACAGTCCGAATCAAAATTAATTTAAAGAATACTGAATAGAAGTGGAAATGGCTAGTGTTCAATTTACCTTAGTAAAAGAAACCATCGAAAAGAGCTTGGCTTGCTAGAAAATTGAAGAAGGTAAGTTGTATAATCCACACAGCTTCGCTTTGCATTAATGGAGGTCTATTCGGTGAGGAGGAAAGAATCAGTGATAAGAGAGGAGCATCTCGATACCTGTCTTGCCGGCTGGGACTCGTCGAAAGTCGAAAAATGGGTTAAAGAAGGCTAGTAGCACGACATGAGAGAGTGAGCATCGATTTGTCTTATTCAAGCCCCATCCGGCAAAAGGGAGGCCTGAATTGAGGTCGGCAATGTCCAAGGAGTTGATCGCCACCTAGCTTCATCGATTTGGTGGCCGAAAAACAGATCGGGAAAGGGGAGGGGGAAATTGCAGTCTGCGATTGGGAAGAGGAGGTTTCGTGCTTCTTCTTCAATTTTTTATAATTGTATTGATAGAGTTTTGGTTTTAAATTTGAGTTCAGTGTACCGATATGGGCTTAGGCTCAACATGATTTTTCGGGATAAAATAATCCATCCCACATAGCTCCATCAGAAAAATTTTGGATTTTTAATTTCATTACTTTAGAAAGTTTTCAAAATAAAATTATGAGATATTACAATCTCCCCTCAAGACAATTTGTCCTCGAATTGTATCTTATTAATGAGGGTTGCAGACAAACATAAGGGTGATTTCATGATTGCGAGAATATTTCTAATAGAAGAGAGGTAACTCGAACATAAACATGACAAACTAGGTAAATAGGAAGAGACATGGATATCATTGCCTTACTTTGATATTACTTCCCATATATTTTCCTTTAACAAATAGTTTCTTTAACTACTATCATTCATGAAACCCTTCTCTTAGTAATCTCCAACCTATTCACTGTCCTAATTCTTTTAACAAGCTTTAAGGGCTACTAAACATTCGATTAATTTCTTTAAACTGAATTTCATACAATTCTTTCTTTAAGTCATGTCCTTACAATGAGTGACATCTCCAAATTCTGCCTATTTTACTTTTCTAACCTATATTCCATTCATACTTGTTATATCCATCTTTCAAAAGATACTAATTTTATAATAACAAAAGGGTGTAATCCCTAAGCCTTTTACTTTTAACTTCTAGATACAAGGGGGAAAGGGGTTTATATTAAACAACAAAGGCCTTATTACTTCATTGTTTGAAAGATCTTAATACTTGAGCGGTTTTTGAGCTTAAACTTCTATAGTCTAACCTGATTCACGTTTGTTCATGTCGAGCACCCAAAACTGAAAAAATTAAGGTTTATGATATTAGGGTTATCAATATCTTAAGGGTCATTTCATAATACCATATGTCTTAATATTATATCTTGAGGAGGCAACTTTTGCTTAAACTCCTCATACATAAGTTGCTATCCATGCTTAAGCACAACTTATTCCATGTACCATATCACCTTCACAACAGCAATAGCCCTATTCCTAGACATCAATGTTCTTCTTAATTACTACTAAAGCCCTTTCTAACTTTAGGTTAATAATACTACAATATAAACACTATTTTCACTAGGCAACCTATATCACAAGCTTCTTTGGATAAACATTTGGGGTTGAACTAACGCTTCTTCTTGTCGAGGTTTAAGGACAAAAAGTTCAAGTCGAGGTAGTGTGGTAGGGTGCCAAACATCAAACACCTATCCAGTGGAACCCATTTAATTCATATGGTTTATCCATTAAGGATAGTCTCATTCTTACCGAGGATAGTGTTCTTGGTCTTAATTCTCATTCCATAGTTTTTCTTAGGGACCAACGCAATTGAGGTTGAGGGGACTGAAAGTAAGGTCTAAGAAAAAATGTACACAGAAGTTGTGTTTTTGCTATGCATAGTGTTTCCAACAGACGTTGTCTTTTTATTATCAATAACAGTTCGTTCCTTCACCAAGTTAAAGGATAGTACCATTGTGCAAACATCCATATGAAAGTGTTATGGTTGGAAGGATCATTTAAAAAGTTCAACAACTTTACTGTTGAAAATTGCACCGCCATGAAGGAGGTAGTGGAAAGGAACCAAAAGTTTATCCTCAAGCAGTTTGGTTGGAGGCTGTAAGTTGAAGATAGCTAAATAAGGGAAACACCTTATACAAGTCGTAAGATCATCACCCATGCCTTTAAGGTGTAGAATTTTGAACTAGATAACTAAGTGTATGGTCTTTTGCAAAACTTTATAACTGATGCAGAATACTGAATTCGCAGTTGGGTGGGTACCTTCCTTTATAGGAAGCTTGCAGACTAATTGTGGGGAAAGAAGTGACCATTTCGCTAGAGATGCAAAGGATATTTCCTGTCAACTATCTATATTTCACAGAATTATAAACACACATTCATTCAATTAATGGCTAAAATGGTGCATGTTTATGTTTACAAAGTAATAATTAATGGGTTAGCACAATGAGAATCATATTAGCAATAAATAAAAATGCAAGAATTTAAAAGATAGAATAGTCAATGTGCATAAAAATAAAGGACAGTAATTTAAATGCATTAAATGTAAAGTTATAATCAAGATTTGGGTTCAAAGCCTTGATGTTCATCATGAGTGATGAACAAATGAACTTGTCACTACCCATTTCTTGTTTATTTGTGATTATTCAATCCATTTATGGTCAAAAGCGCAATCCAAAGCAATAAAGTCGAGTGCTTAGCCACTGGAGTTTCGAATCAGATCTGTTTTATTGATTTTTAGCTCTCTGAACCCCTGAATTGAAGTGTCGTGCGCCACAAGGGAAGTGGCGTACGCCACACATAGTGGCACTCGTCACTCACCTAGATTAGAGTGTTACAAAGTTAGAAAAAAGAGCACTCTGATTGAGGGAGAAGTGGCATACGCCACAAGTAGGGGTGTGCACCCCTTGCATTGTGGCATGCGCCACTTCTGACACAGTCAAAACTATTGGTTGTTCTCAGATTTCTCTCCCAACCAATCAACGAAATGACATTTTTCACACCAAAATGAAAGGAAAAAGACGAAGGAAAGGTTCAACGGCTCTCAAAAGTTACCTTTTTGAAAGAGACTATAGGTTTTTGAGGATTGAATGCAAGAACACCCCAAAAACTTGATTCTTGAACCAAAAGTCTTAGATGAAGATTTGATGAATGCATTTGTAGATTCTCAAATTAGCTATCGGGGAGTTTTGTTATAAAATCAATGAATCAGTACTAAAACCCAAGAGTAAATACTAGTTTCTGTTAGATCAATAGCTTGAGTTTTAAAAATAGTAGAGTTTCCTTTAGCTCTCTAAAAATTCCGCCTTTTGGCACTAATCCCAAGGCCTATTTATAGGCAAATGGGATGTGTTGCCCTAATTTTAGGGCCTAGGTGGCAAATGCCACTGGTGGGCCCCAAAATCAGGCTGGGTCCATTTTTACTGAATCGACTGGATGGCATGCAAAACGAGACTATACACCAAAAAGTGCACCAAGCGGACTCGAAGCGGTTCTCGAGCCCGATTTCGCTGCGAAACACCTAGTAATCCGAAAATTGGTCAAATATATGCATTATCTCAGCCACAGACCATCGGCCATAGAACTAGAGCAATTAGGAGTCTCAATTCAATCTTATGTTAAAAAATGTTATCATCACTAAGCTATTAGGGGCAAGAATTGAGCGTATATAGAACCAAGCGGCTCATTCCTTAGCTCAAGCTACTGGTTCTATCCCTAGTTAAGTGGAGTGGATTGCTAACCCTTTAGATTTCATTCGTGATGTATTGCTTTCTGATCTTAATAATGATTAAGTAGCTTCTTCTTCTTCAAAAAAAAAAAAAAGTTTGAAATATTAATCTTTAATTTACTTGAAAAAAATATTATCAACATTCAATAGTTAGTATTTGATGGATAACTGTTTATTATAAATGCATTTACTTAATGTTAATAGTAGGGATAATTATATCTTTAGTGTTCAAACTTTCACTTTTTTTATTTTAGTGTTTCAATGGAAACGATAATGATTGAGTGTTTAAACTATTTAAATTTTGCTAATTGGATTGCTCTGGATGACATGCCTAATCGAAAATATGATTGTGCATGAGTGGGACCCATTTTTTAATACTTGGCAGCTCATTTGGTGAAAAAGAGTTGCATTTTTGCCAAATAAGTGGAAGCTGACATGGAAATTGTGTTAAAATGCCAACTTTAACCTCCATTTGACGTTTTCCACATCACGTATACTTCTCTTCTCTCTCTATCTCTCTGAAACAGACTCATTGTCTAGTTGTTTCTCTTTCTCTTACTCATTAATGGAAGATCCATCATCAAAAGAGGTTTCAAGAGTCCTTAAATTCCTAAAAGCTCTTAAACATGCTTCTCGTGAGTGACAACTCCATCCCACTTCTAAATCTACCGATTCAAACTCACCCACCATTAAAGCTCTGTTAGAGCTCGAAACTGAGATGCTATTCTTTCTAAAGACCCAAATTTCTTTACTCTTTCTCTCTCTCTCTCTCTCTCTCTCTCTCAACCTTACTAGTCTTAGAAGTGTTATTGAATATTTATAAGAATCGCATGGTTGTAGTTTTTGAAAATAATCACTGCATCTTGACTGAATTTCACGAGTCGGTGGGTTAATTGAGTCAAAAATTCAATCTTGTATTGATCATGAAAGTATAAAGAGTTTAACAATGACGTTGAAAGAGATGTAAAGAAAGAAAATGTGGAGGTATTGGTGAGTTCGTTAATTCAGTTTGAAAACAGAGTCTCACAAGAGTTTGTGCGAGTTGCAAGATTTAATTCTCTAAATTCTCTACTTTCTCAAAAAAATTATTTGCAATAATAATAATAATAATAATAATAATAATAATAATAATAACAATTAGTTTAAACGAATTAAAGAACAACGTGTTTTGTAGTTGCAATTTTGTTTTTGTGGGTTAAGTGCTAATGAGTCTATTAATACATGCTCTTGCATCAATGGCTTCTTGGAAACCAGTCAAAGTGTTTTTTTTTTCTTTAATTAAGTTAATTAAATCACCAATAGTAGATAAGATTGAGTTAAATGGAGAAATACACAAAATTATTATTTTCTTAGATTATAAAGATTTGCAAATTATGGCGTTGACGATGAAATCCATTCTTGAAATTGGATATTTTGGTAGAATAGTGGCAACTGAAGCTATTCTTAAAGAAGGGTTGATTTTGGTAGTGATTTGATCGATATTAATGGTTTGATGAAGAGAAAGAAAGTGAAAAAATTAAAGAAAAGAAGGTTTTAGAGAGGTTTTTATTTGCAGGTTGTGATGATAAATTTGTAGTATAATTAGGGGTTGGGGGAGAGTTAAGGAAAAAGGAGAAAAGAACATTTAAGGAAGAAATATTGAGCCTGTGAAGAACGAAAACGGGGAGGTAGGTGGGGAACATTAAATGGAGGTTAATTTTGACATTTCTCACAATTTTCACATCAGCTTGGGCTTATCCAGCAAAACAATGCAGCTCTTTTTCATAAGTCAGCTGCCACGTATTAAAAGGTAAGTCCCACATATTTATAATCAAGTTTTTTATTAGCCATGTCATATGGAGACCCCAAATTATAAAAAATTTAAATAGTTTAAGCACTCCATCGTTACTGTTGTTTCCGTTGAAACAACAAAATAGTGAAAGTTTGGATACTAAAAATATAATTATCCCTTAATAGTAATATGTATCTACATGAACTATCAAAAATTTCAAATTTAAATAATTTCTACATTATAAATAAAGATATATGACATTTCCGATTAGCTAGGTCTAAAAAAAATGAAAAAGTATGGAAACAAATCAAATTAATGAAAAAATTAATTGTTAACAATTTTGTATATTTAAATCACTGTTTATTCAAATACATATATAATTATGCATTTAAAAAATGCAATACAAAATTCACATTAAGCTTTATTTATATAAATTGAAAATTAATTTAATAATTTTAAATGGATAATAAAATTTAAGTTGTGGGGAGAATGTAACTAGAGAATAGTACACATTAAGCTTCATTTATACAAATTAAAAATTAATTTAATAATTTTAAATGGATAATAAAATTTAAGTTATGGGAAGATGTAATTAGAGAATAATAAAATAGTTAAGTGGAAAAAAAATGTTTGAAAAAAATATAATTATAGAATAATATAAGGGTTAAGTCAGACAAATATTATTGTCGTAGAAATGTAATTAAAGAATAATATAAGGGTTAAGTCAGACAAATATTATTGTCGTAGAAATGTAATTAAAGAATAATAAAAGAATGAAAAGGGAAAATATCATTTGATAGAAATATAATTAATAAAAGTAAAATGGTTAAACTGTAAAATAACGCCGCCTATAGTATATAAAATTATAATAATAATAAGCTTTTTTTTTTTTTTAGTAAAATTAAATTTTGACTTAAAATATGCATACACATATATATGGTTCCGTGGGTTAAAATCAAATTTGTAGGGGTTGTAGCCGCAGCGAATCCATCCCACAAAATATCTCTCACGCTTCATAAACCCTTGCTTCGCCTCATTTCCTCATTTCTAAAACCCTAAATCCCTTCTTTCGTAAACAGACTTAGAAACTGGAAACATGATGAGCATAACCCTTAGACGGTCAACTTCGCAAGCCCCAAAGCGGGTTCTTGCTGCCTTAACCTCGTTCGAAACCCTCCTACACCACCAATTCTCATCGGCGGCGGCTGCTGCATCAGCCCTTGCTCTGCCCAGAAATGGCGTCCTCTCTGTTGATAGTAAACCCTTTGGGGTTACTCATAATAATAACTATAATAAATGGAGGGACTTTCATGTGAAATCAGGGCCCTTGGATTTCAAGGCTTCGCCGATGCCGCAGGCAGAGTTTGCCGTAGACGATTATGGGTACGAGGAAGAGAAGGGGAGTAATGGAAAAGGGAGTATAAGTATGAATAGCAGTGAAGAGGGGCTTGAGATTGGAAAGCTCGGGATTTCTCAACAGATTGTCTCTGCTTTGGCTCGTAGGGGTATCACTTCACTCTTTCCCATTCAGGTGATTCTATCGTCGAAACCCTTTTTTTTCCTGTTTTTTCCTTCTCCAATTTTTTGCCTGTTTCAAAATTTCAATTTCATTTTTCTTGATTTCTAGAAAGCCGTGCTGGAACCAGCAATGAAAGGAAGGGACTTGTTTGGACGGGCTAGAACAGGAACAGGGAAAACACTTGCATTTGGAATTCCCATTATGGATCAAATCATTCAGTTTAATGATAAGCACGGGTTTGTTGCTTGATCACCGTCATACATCTCTTGAATTTGGTTGCTCATGAATAGTGCTGTATATATTTTTTTTTTAATATTTTTGAATTTTGTAGAAAGGGGAGGAACCCTTTGGCACTGGTTATGGCTCCAACAAGGGAACTTGCGCGCCAAGTTGCTAAGGAGTTTACGGAGTCTGCACCCAACCTGGATACCATATGTCTTTATGGTGGTACACCGCTTGTACGTCAAATGAAGGAGCTTGATTATGGTACTGATGTTGTTGTCGGAACACCTGGCCGCATTATTGATCTGATGAAGAGAGGTTCTCTAAATCTTTCAGAGGTTCAGTTTGTTGTTCTTGACGAAGCTGATCAGATGCTTGGTGTGGGTTTTGTCGATGATATTGAGACTATATTCCAGAGGTTGCCAAAGAATCGGCAAAGCATGCTATTCTCTGCAACAATGCCAAGTTGGATTAAAAACCTTGTCAGGAATTACCTTAAAGATCCGCTTACTATTGATCTCGTGAGTGTTATATATATATATATATATATATATATATATATATGTATATAAACAAACTAGATTTGTGCTCATTTTGTTAATCTTGTTCACGAAGCTTCTGGGTTTATGTTATTGCGTATTTTTGTGGGATTGTAGCTATGACTTTAGATGATATCATTTGCGTTGTTCATGATGTTTGTTACTTCTAGTTGTCCGGTATGCTTAAGATTTTTAACATCTGATCTGAATGTAGGTTGGAGATTCTGATAGGAAGCTGGCTGATGGAATTACTCTCTATAGAGTTGCCTCAGACATGTATGCAAAAGCATCAATACTTGGTCCTTTGATAACGGTATGAATCTAGAGCTTCTCTTGGTCATATATTTTTTTCCCCTGAACCTTTTATCTCTCTTTTTTTTTCTTCTTATTTGCAAATATTAAATCTTAGAGATGTTTCATGGTTACCATTGCTTTAACCGTTGTCAACCTCCATAAACTCTGAACATCAGTTGTGTTATTGTTATTTGTTAGGAACATGCCAAAGGGGGAAAGTGCATTATTTTTACTGAAACAAAACGTGAAGCTGATAGATTAGCGTATGCTATGGCAAGAAACTTTAGATGTGAGGCTTTGCATGGGGACATCTCGCAGTCTCAGAGAGAGAGGACGCTTGCAGGCTTCCGAACTGGGAATTTTAATATATTAGTTGCCACTGATGTTGCTGCTCGTGGCCTTGATGTTCCCAACGTTGATCTGGTAAATAATCATATTTTTCTTTCCTTTGTAAGCTTTGTGATATCTCTGATTGGTTCATAACGCTGTGGCAGTAGTAGCATACAAGTATTGTGGGTCCAAACATTTTTGTTGCCTTATATATTGAAATAAACTTTAATATTTCTGAATATGCTCGAAGTGCTAAAAAATTATTTTTGATTGATTTTTCATTATTACAACTAAATAGCATGACGGTAAGTAGTTTTCTTGGAAAATGGTTTCCACCAAATATTTCATAGACAAGTTATTTTCAGAGACACATTTGCCTCTTGGAAAACTCTATTCTCTCTCTCTCACTGTTCACTTTGGTTTTTTCTTTGCTTAGGTAATACATTATGCATTGCCGAACTGTTCAGAGACTTTTGTTCATCGATCTGGCCGTACTGGTCGTGCTGGCAAGAAAGGAACTGCCATTCTTATTTACACACCGGAACAATTCCGGCAAGTCAGCATGTATGAGCGGGAAATAGGATCCAGGTTTACAGAGGTTACAATCAGTTTCCTTCTCCATACTTGATTTTGTTTCTTTGTTTAACATTGTTTGTTATAGACACAAACTGATGCGGGTTATAGAATTTTCGTGTGACATATTTCAAGTGCATGAAGCCTTATGGTATTCTATATTGATTGCATTTCTTGTCCATTTCTCTCTGCATCAGGGGCAGATCTATATTGATAAAGAGGGGGGGGGGGGGGGGGTTTCAATCGACCCCTCTTTCTTTCTTTTTTTGGGTATTCTATATTGACCCAATTCTCATTACAATGTGCATGACGTACAAAATAGCCTATTCTGATGATTGTCACATTTTGGGTTCGTGGTATACTGATTTCCCTTCCTGTTTCTCGCATCATAAGGATTTGTATTCATCTAGCTTAAGGTGTCTGTAATAAGTATATTTGACTATTTTGACTTTGATACTTGAGATGTATTCCTGTTCTGTGTAAATGCGGACATTGTTGTTATTATATTTCAGCTTCCTAGGATCACCGTTGAGGATGGAGGCATAGACATGAACATGGGTAATGAAGGTCGATTTGGAGGCATGAGAGATCGTCGTTTCAGTGATACAGGTTTTGGTCGATCGGGTGGTCGTGGGGATTATGGACCTAGTCGTTCTGGAGGATACAGGAGTCCTGGGTTTGGGAATTCTGGACCTGGTCGTTTTGGTTATAACAGAAACCAACCAGGGAATTTTAGTGGTTCTGGTGGTTTTGGTGAATCAAGTAGATCAGATCGTTCTGGTGGTTTTGGAAATTTTGGTTTTGGTGAATCAGGCAGATCAGATCGTTCTAGTGGTTTTGGAAGTTTTGGTTCTGGCCGTTCTAGTGGATTTGGTGATAGTAGTTCAAGCAGAACCAGTGGTGTATTCAGTGATTCTCGTTCCAGTCGATTTGGGAGCTTTGGAGACGTCAAAACTGATGATTTTAACACTGGGAAAAGACAATTCTGATTAAGTGGTAAGCCTTGTTACTCCCTCTTTTCTTCTTATTCTTTTTTTTTTTGCCCCCCTTCATGTCAGCAACTTTTTTTTCCAAATTAATATATTCTAGTTCTAAAGACACTTCTTCTGCATTGGACAAATGTGTCTGATTGATCTATGAATATTGTTCCTTTTCATATAGTTACAGCAATACATGTATTTATGTGTTTTCATTTGCATATATATCTTTTGTGGAGTCATCTCTGCAGGGATAGCATGTTTTACCATTAGGTTCTTTTAGGCATTGTATTATCAGATCTTATTGGCATTTTGCCCAACTAGATTATCAGCTCAGAAGTTGTTGATTCCTTAGATTATAAAATAAGTGAAAATGCTGATGTGAAATATGAAAGTTCATATTCCCATTTGCTCATTTTGCATAGCATGGAATTGGCAGTGTGCTTGAATATATGAATTTTATATCTTATTTGATTACCATTATTGTCTTGACACCATTTTCACTAGCGGTAAACAGAAACACAGTAATCGCAATATTTCCCTCAATGGGTGTCTGTTCGCTTTTTATTTGATAATGACACAGTATTCATAAGTCCATGATGCTGAATGAATCCTTTGATATTTTTTGAGTATCATACTTTGGTGCTTTTTCAATGCACAAGTATTTTAAAACAGTTTTGCTCATTTTTGTTTGTACATGTTATGACTATCTGCCTGCAAATGTTTTGTGTATGTTTTTGTGCATATGTTGACACAAAATGTTTAAATATTGATTAGCCAATATGCACTGTCCATACATTTTACGGTGGTGCCACTGCTCGACATCAGTGGCTTTGGATGAAAGCCCTTGTTCGAATGAATATCATCAAAACCCTTGTAATTTTTTATTTCTGACATTTAATGGCAGGTAAAAAACCACAAATTGCAGGTGGTGGAAATGGTCGCATGGAGTAAGATACAAAGAGGATTCAAGGAGGCTGCTTCCCAACATTACAAGGAATTGCTAATTTTTCTATTCATATTAATATGCAAGTAATCCGACATTTTGTTGTCTATGTATATTAGTGTTTGTTATCAAGATACTTGTTAGTATTCATATATGGAAACTAGTGCTCTCACATCTATTGTATTTCTTTAGTAAGAGTTCAGTAGATTCATTACTATTCATAATGGCTAACTGAATAAATATACTATTCAGTTTTATAATTTTAATTTTACTGGCACCTCAAATTTGGATGAAACCCTATTATGCTCCTTATTCTTGTAAATAAATTTAATTTCACACTATCAATAATAATTTTTAGGATTTTTTTTTGTATGTAATGTAGCAATTGGTTGTATGATTAGTGTAATTTTTCCATCTAAAAAAGATAGTCTACTTTCTATTTTCACACAAATTAAGAAATAGTAGTTAAAAGACGATTTACTAAAGTTATAGTACAATTTAAAATTTTAATTTCACACTTTTCATCTTAAATAATTCATAAATAATTATTATATTGAAATAATAAAAAAGAGTCAATGAGAGTTATTGAAAATAATATAAAACTTACTAAGAGTATAGTACAATTTAAGATTTAGTTATAATGCAAGAAAAAAAAAAAGTAATTAGTAGATTTCTAATATTGTAGCTCTAATAATTAATCGTCAAATATCTAAAGGGACTTTAGATAAATAGAAAATGGTTTTCTATAGCTTCGTGATCATGACTACTAGATAAGCCATCGTCAAATATTAACAATTACGATTGTAATTGTTAATCTAAAGTGGAAGGGAGCATGGAATCTAGGCAAAGTAATATGATACACATAAGTATAAATAAACATGTTATTAACTAAAGTAAAATAATAATTTAATAAAAGTAATTTAAATTAAAACAGATATAAAACAACAATTATACAAAAGAAAGCTTTATTACTTACAAGAAAAGAGAGTACAATGCTTTTTGAAAGAGCAGGGTTGAGATAGCACAAGCATGTTTCTTCTTTTTCAACCTCTGCCTTTCTCATATCGTACTTCGCTATTTATAGAAGAGTATGGACTTTATTTGATTTAAAGTCCGGATAGTTATCATCTAAGAAGATAAACCTTATTTACACAAGATAAATAGGTCTAATAGAGACAAATAGGGTAGGGCCTAATACAGACAAAAGCTTGATAAGCCTAATACAGACAAAAGTTGGATGGGCCTAATATAGACAAACAACTTTACATATTCATAAGGTGACAAAAGAGCCTAATAAATCAAGCAAATATACTTGAACATATCTGAACTGGATATACTTTAATCTATCTGATTTATATCATAAGAATCGTCTTCATGGAGAGGTGAGTAGCTAGAAGCAGCTTCATTTTCATCTTCGTCGTCTTGCGATACTTGACTATTTATATCTTGTATTGTTTTCTTGAATTCTTCAATTGAATTGACAGCGACAAGAGCAGCTTGCCATTTGCTCTTATCCATTAAAAAATCTAAATTCTTTGGATTTTTCGCCAAAGGTAGATGTCGCTTAAAGCTGAAATATCTTTAAATAGCTTGAACACAGGCTTGGGTCTGGTTGTAATCTTTCCACCATTTGTTACTGAAAAATTCTTATCAGCATAGGAGGAAAGGATAGTGGTTGAACTTGTTTAATTTGATAATTCCAGGATAAGATCCATGGAATTCCAAAAATAGCTGAAAATGAGAATAATTTATCTTGTCCAAAATTGGTTAATTGTTTATCATAGAGTTCAAAGCCTTGTATAGTATCTTTGTAGTTAAAGTTTTAATTAAACATCCGAAATATTTGAACCATTCTTGAAACCAATAAGGCAATTCTGTAATTGAACCTCGTGGAATCATTATGAACCACGAATGATTATGATTTCTTAAATAAAACGCATTATACCAAGCTTTTTTATAATCTTCATAGTTGAAAGAGCTTGGTGCAAAGCTTTGACTAAATTTTCTCTCAGTGTATGGATTCTAGTTCCAGTCAGAGAGAGAAAAAACCTTTTTTATTTGAATTTTGAATATAAAACCTTTTTAACATCTTCTGGATCATGAATATATTCCAGAGTTATAGAGTCTGTATCAACAAATATAAATTCATAAAACTTTCTATTTTTTGAAAGCGACTCGGGAACAAAATGGAAATTAGAAGGAAATACCTTTTGAGCGACTTCTAAAAAATTTGAACATTTGGTATATTCCTTTTAGATGTAGGTAATTGGTATTTCTATATCCTTATTAACATAAGGATAATTAATTGTAGAAGATGATGATGCACCGGTAAGGGCGTCATGGTAATTGGTTGGCTTATTTATAACCGAAGTAGTTGAAGCAAGAGTTGGTATTGGTAATTGAGTTGTTGAAGGGCCAGGTAATTGAGAATAAATACTCACACTCTTTTTTCCATAATTTTCTCTTGTAATTTTATTCTTAATGGGAGTGCCCATTAAGTTTTGCAACAAATTCTTCAGATAAAGGGAAAAGCTTATTTGGTTCTATCTTTTTCTTGCAAAAATTCGCGAGTAAGAAAATCAGGTAAAGAGTTAGAAGTACCTTGGATGGCTTCAACCTCAAAATCGAAGCACGATAAAATGGCTGGCCATCGAGCGAAAATTTGTTTTGAAACAATATTTTTAACATCTTTTTCTAAAACATTTTTGGCTGCTAAGTAGTCAATTCGTAAAAGGAATTTTTTGTTAATTAAATCATCTTCAAACTTTGTAATACATAGAACTATTGAAAGCAATTCTTTTTTAATAGTTGAATAATTTTTTTGTGTATCATTCCATGCTCCAGTATGGTACCTAACTAAGGATTCAAAAGATTGATATGGTAATTTTTGTTTAAGAACACCTCCATAGCCTATATCTGAGGCGTCTGTTTCTACTATAAGAAATGAATCGGGATTTAATATAGAAAGGCAAGGAAGACTCTTAACTTTAGATTTTATGGCTTTAACAAGCTGGATATGTTTTTCAGACCAGGGATAAGAGTTTTTCCTTAACCTATTAAACAGTGGTTGACATAAGATTCGAATATCTTTCATGAAGTCAGTAACATAGTTCAGACATCCTAAAAATCTTTGTAATTGATTTTTATCAATAATTTCGTCTGGAAATTTTTCAGTAAAATTAATTGATCTGTCAATCGATTTAATAGTACCTCGAAAAATGTCATGTCCTAAAAATCTTATTTTAGTTTGAAATAGTTTAACTTTTGGAGCAGAAACAACTAAACGGTTTTGCTTAACTATATTATAAAACTTTTTCAAATGAGAAAAGTGTTGATCAATATCATTTGAATAAATAAGCACATCGTCTATGTAAACTATTGAGGACTCATGATAATTGTTAAAGATATCATTCATAATATTTTGATATTCAGAAGGGGCATTTTTCAGACCAAATGGCATAACATTCCACTCATAATGACCAAAGGGAACATTAAAGCTAATTTTGTATCTATCAGATTCATGTATTTGTATTGCCAAAAACCTGATTTCATATCAAATTTAGAAAATATATTTACACTATGTAATCTTTTTAACAAATCTCTTTTATTTGGTATCGGATACCTAATCCATTGTAATACTTTATTTAAAGGTTTGTAATTAATAACTAACCTAGGTGCTCCTCTTTCTATTTCTGCCGCATTCTGGACATAAAAAGCTGAACAGCTCCAAGGGGACTTAGATTTTCTAATTAATCCTTTATCTAATAAATCGTTTATCTCTTTATAGCAATATTCTTGTAATTGTTTATTCATCTGTGTAGCTCGGATCTAGTTGGAATATTTTTCTCATCAAAAACTTTTATATAAGGTAAATGGATTATATGTTGTTTTCTAGACCAAAAGGCAGTTGGAATATTTGAATATACTTCTTTATTTAAAAGTTCTTCAAAGTCTTTAATTTTTTGTTGTATGTGAGTTTGTTGTAATTGATTTTCAATTCTAATGTTATTAATCTCTTGTTTCAAATAGCTAATATGTTTTTGTTTTTGTTCAATCAGATTTATTTCTTTATATATAGAGATATAATGTATAGTACTTAAATCCTTTTGTTTAATTGGTTGAATAAATTTAAAACATATTTGATTATTTAAAATATTTATTTTTAATCCTTCATTATCTACTTTAAAGGGATAGATTGTAGCTAAAAAGGGTGTTCCCAATATTACTCCTATAGTAAGGTTTTTAACTAGAATAAAAGGTGTTTTAAAAAACCGTCAGCACATATTTTTGCTTTTGTTAATTTATATTCTACTCTTGACTTACCACCATCAGCTGTGTATAGCCTTTCTTTAGTTTTTTCATAATATATAGTTAGAATTAATCATTCTTGTAAACATTTTTTATCTGCACCAGAGTCAACTAATGCAGTCGTAGTTAAATGAAAATCATTATTAACTACTATTTTAACTAAAACTATCCATTTCTGAAAGCTTACTCTAGATATTACATTAATAAACTCATAGAATGTTTCAGCTAAATTATTTATTTTCTTATTTTCTGAGGGTTTTCCTTGAACATCTATAATTTTATTAACTTGTAACTGAATAATGTCTTGTTTAATTTTATTATGTTCTTGCTTTAATTCTTCTATCTCTCTTTTAACTATTTTAATTTCTCCTTGTAGGTCGGCTAAAGAAGGGGAAAGTTTCTTTTTATTACTATTGAACCTATTAAATATTTCTTTTAACTCATAGGGCTCATATTGTTTTTCGTCTTTGTGTGTATCACATCTTTTAGTTTTAACAAATATTGTCTTTTAATGTCCTTATCTTCAATCTTATTTATACAGTTTAAAAGAAAATCTGTTTCTCTAGTAACTACGTTTATGCTATTTATTTGACACATACAGGGACCATCGCATTCACAGTTATCTATATCAGTTGAACTATCTTCTAAATAACTAGACTCTAGTTTATATAAATCTTCAGAGTTATCACTTATTTCTAAATCTGTGTCTGTATCGGTGAGAAGCAAACTCATCATTTGCTACTTTAACTTATCTGATATATCTAAATTATTTATTTTTTCTCTCATCTTGCACTGCGACTTATAGTGTCCTACCTTTCCACACTTGTAACACACTATTTGTCTTTTACCTTTTCTTTTAACTGTATTCTTCTTAGCTATTGGAGAGGGTTTATTATCTTTAAAAGTTTTGTCTCGAAAAGTTCGTGTTCTAAAAGGTTTCCTATAGAGATTTTTCTTATGTTTCCTCTTATTTCTAGCAGAAGGAGGATGTAACCTTTCATATCCATACTGGCTGCAGAAACTTCGTAATTTTTTTCTACTTTGATGGAACTCGCTCTTCATTTTTCCCTTTAACTTAAGATCTGTACATAAGGCTAAACCTTCATTATTAACATGATTAATAGTTTCTCCATAAGTGAGGGTATCGTAAGGTGTAAATCCACCGTATATCCCTCGTATTCTAGAGCATACCTTTTCAGCAAATAACTTAGGTAATCCACTGATAATTCTTTCTTTCCAAAAGGCATGACTACAATCTTGCCTAGTAAATACCTTTGTAAGAAATACATCTTTATACCATCTAAAATCTTATAACTTTGGACAAGTCAAATTAGTTAATAATTCAGAGGCTCTAGCTTGATATTCTCCTAGTTCACTTATAAAGGTTTTAGTAATTGTAAAAATTAGTGTATTAACTGCATCTTGTACAGTTGTATGTATTTGTTATTGACCTTCTTGTTTAACTATAGTTTTAGTAGCATTCAATATTTTCTGTCTTTTTTCTAAAGAAAGATAGTTATCCCACCATCCTTTTAATTGACCAGCAAATCCTGAGATTAATATATGAGCTACAGCTGGATCAGTATTACCTTTAGACTTATAGGTTGGTGAAGCCATAATCATTTCTTGTAAAATATTTATTATTTGATATTCTGACAATCCATCTATATTTCATTCATTAATTGATTCTCCATCATATCTAGCCTAAGTGATGGCAGATCTATCTTCATATTGTATATCTTGAGGTGTCGGCCTAGGGTAAAAATTTCTAGTTTTGTGTAATGGTGCATTATGAATCTTTTGAACAATAAAATTTTCACTAAATTGTGCTTTTAATTGACTAATATCTGTATCAGATTCTTCTTCTTCTTCTTCAAATTGTTTATATTTACTTAATACCTTAATACTAGAAGAAGAGGAAATATTCAAATAATTTAACATATTTTGTATATTTTCTAACATGTCTTCTGTTTTGTCTAATTTAACTATTTGTTCGACAGGTATTTCATGGGGTTTGAATATTGGAATTTCTGGTTTAGTAATTGGTAAGGGCCTTTGGATATGAGAAGTATAAGATACTAGAGTTTGGATTTCCAATCTGTCTAATTGTGACGCTATTGTGTTGAGTATTTTGTTTGTGTAATTGTTTTGGAATTGAACATTTTTTATGTCTGTTAATGTAGGATTTTTCTTATCATCATCTACTGTATTTATCATCTTAAAAGGAGATCCTATAACTATCTGATGTTGATGGCCAAATTTAATTTCCTTTAGAGGAGGATGAATGGATGTAACAACATCGTTAGATGTAGTTATCCATTCCTTAGTTACCTTTTCATTAACTAAGACTTCTTAAAAAGGGTATTCTATGCTATTCTCAATAGAATAAATAGAAAACCATTGAAAGAAAGGAATATTAACTTTATATTGATTCATATAACCATAATATAATTCTCTAATTTGATCTCTTTGTTCTTTTAAATAATTTTAAAAAAACCAATGACATTTGTCTAAATTATATTCACTGGTCATTTCTTTCCTAAGAAAATTCTTTATTAATTGAAAATTCACTTTCACTAATAACATTTAATTGGGATATATATTCCATAGCGGATCTTGTAGGAGATAAAGATCTCGCAGGAGAGGAAGGTAAAGAGTTAACTGGTTGTTCTACTTCTTGATATATAGGTCTAAGTATAGATTTGTTAAAATCTACACTTTGTAATTGAATATTGGGCGTTCAGGTAGATATAGATAATCTAGTATTTTCGCAACTAACTACTTGTCTAGTAGGATTTTCTAAGGGGAGAAATTGAAGATGAATACTTCCATCGGTATCTTCTATAAAAGTAGAAATATTTTCAACAGATACTGGATGATTAATTTCGTGGAGATCCCATGAATTTCTTGGGTTAATTCATGCCAGTTTAACCTTTTAGGTGTGTGTACTTTTGTGTGTTGGATATTGACTTCAAAAATAATTGTTTCATTCTTAGTTAAAGTGTGTCTAGATCTAGGATCTAGGGTAGTTGTCATTACTTTATAGTAAATTCTATATGTAACTACTGTAGATCTAGTATTATCTGAAAAGTTCATATTTTTTTTTGTTTTTATTTCGTTTTTCTGTGAGTTAGAAATTTTATTTTTATTTCTTTTTGTTTCAAATTCACCAAAGGAACGGGTCACTTTCTCCTCTGCTGAGTTTGGTCAAGTAAGTTTAGAAATGAGAGAATCTAAGTTAATTAGATTCTTTGAATACTTGTATTTAATTTTTCTTTGCTATATCTTGATGCATTTGATGGCCTAGAAATGGGAGAATTTTGATCTTGAACTCACACTAATGAAGTTTAGACCTAAATTTTAGTAATCAGAGTTTTAATTATCTAAATGATTTGTTATGATTTTGAAATTATGAGTGTATGTTTGTTTTATGGATTTTGTTTGAGGATTTGATATTTGTAGCGAAAGTCTGTTTTGTTTGGCTATTGAAGATTTTTTCCTTAAGCTTTTTATGATCGGAGATAATTAGATCTATTATTCCTTCTAATTGGGTAGTTTGGCAACAAGTTATACAAAGTTTATACAAAGCATCTAGATATTTCAATTACTGAGCTCAGTGGCTTCATTCTTGAATGGAATCATGCGTAGAAAGAGTAATTACTTTGTTTATTTACTTTGGATGGATTCTTGGCATTACACATAAAATAAGAGAAAGAAATAAAAAGCTATTCAATTATTTTTGAATGAAATGTCTGTCAGTTTTCTTTTGCATGTTTTCTAAATATTGCATTTTATTTGCTCTCTATTAAATGTTTGATTCAAAAGGCTTGGTTTGGGATTACCCTAAGCTTGATGATTTGGGATTTTCAGAAAAGTTGAAGGCTGCTACTTCTCAGCCAAAGTGCTCAAAGTAGCCAATTGGAAGGTACGAAGGGTTTCATCCCTTTCTTTTTTTCCTTTCTCCTTTTTTAGTGATTGATGATGGTTGGTAGTGATTGATTATGATACGTGCCATGATTGATCAATTAATAAGCATGTGTTTATGAGTTTTTTTTATCATAATAATTTTATTTTTATCTTTCATAAAGGTAAAGTAATTTTTCTTAACATTCCTTAATTTTTTTATTAAGAATTTCAATAAAATTTTCCAAGTATCTCAAATATTCGAAAAAAAAAAATACAGCTTTTAAAAAAAAAATGAAGCCTAATATTTTAAACAAATATATCAATTTTTCTATATAAATAAATGAAGTCATTAGTTGTATTCAAGAAAAGGCATCTTTGGATATCATGAGAGAGAAACAGAATTAATATAAAAACAACTTTAAAAGGTAAATTATAAAAATATATTATTCTAATTTTGAGTAATAGGTATGACTTAATTACCAGCAATTTGCATTGTTTATTGCAATCAATTTTCAAATTGTTATAATAATTTGAAAGTTGATTATCAACAATTAAAATTATAAAACTTAATAATCAAAATTATTATCTATTATTTAATAGGAAATTTCTTTTTTATTAAAAAAATATTTGAATAAATTTGTGCAAAGAAAAGCTAAAAATGAAAGTCATTTGATAGCTAAATCTGACTATGTTAAAAGAAAGTTTGTATGGGAATTCTTGGAAAATGGCTTGAAAATGAAGATTGAAATTCAATGGAATGATGTAATAACAATTATGGAAATTAACTTAGTCAATATAATATTCAGCTGTCGTTGTAAATTCACTCTTTAATTAGTAAATGCGACATAATTTTATTTGCTACCTCTCTTTCTCTTACCCTTCTATTCAAATTACTCGACTCCGGAGATTGGACTTGGAGGAGTTTATTTAGAATTAATTTTTCAAATGTAAAATATAATTGAAGATTCAAATATAATATTTCTCAAGCATACGATTTTAACTGGAATTTATTGATCTTTTTTGTTTTTAATTTAATTCTATTTGCTACTTTTAGTTGTATTTAGTTTTTAACATGATTTTGATGTGTTGCATGCAACTCGGAGCTGTTTTGATTTGATGCTATTTTGGTGCTATTTGAGCTGAAAGTGAGTTCTCATTCTGAAATTAGTTTAATTGTTTCTGATATTTGGTGAGAGTACAGATCTGTGGTTGAAGTTCTATTTTTTTGATTTAAGCTGTGTGTGAGTGAATGTATGCATGTGCAGTGTTTGTTGAATTATCTCTCTTCAGGTCTTTTCATAGCTTTTAGAAGAATGAAACTTGGATTTCTCTTTTTTACATTTTTAATTTTATACATGGGTGAGATTTTTAGGTTCTCTCTTCTTTGATTTTTGTGATGTTTTGATTGAGGGATTTTAATTTGTAATTTAAAATATTATTAATCCTTTTATTTATTTTAGTTGTATTTCCTTATGCTGCTTTTCTCTCTGTGTCAGATAGATTGGGACCTGAGGTTGGCAATCCTTTTTTTATTTTCCTTTGATTGTAAGGAAAATTTTTGGTAGCTGTATGGAGACTTCTTACATGTATACTTAATAAGTGTTTGTGCTTTTGTTGATTCATTGTATTTTATGAATATGAATGAAGGCAATTCATATTAATCAAAATAATGTGTTTGGAGTGAGGCAATTCTATGTTGATTGTAAGATAATTCTATGTGTATGAAGTGAGAAAGCATTTTCTATTGAAGACCAATATAATCTTTTATATTCCAAGCATTTCCATGATAATGTTTATCGATCGAAATCAGCAAAACTGTCAACTATGCACATTCATTTTGTTAATTGGATAAATTTTATTTGCAATTGGCTTCAAAACATTGACTTATAAGAAAATAAATAGACTGACCCTTTATGTTTTGATTGATACATATATATCCATTGAAGGTAATGATAGAAGGAGCATATTCATGAAAGTTTAATGGAGGATTGTTAATAAGTCTCAGATAATATTCCTACTGCATATGCTTTCTTTTTTTTTGGTTTAAGTAATGAAAATGCTTTTTTGATTTCTTTTTCATTTTTTTTGAACTTATGGTACTACATCTATGATAAATTAGTGAAAATATCAAATGCAGAAAAAGGTATAATTGCATGATTATTGATTTTAAAGGCAAAGCGGTTTCTTATTGTTTTTATTTCTTTCAGGTTCAATAAAAATTGTAGTTTAAATTTTTTGCTCTGATCAACTGAAATGTCGATGTTAGCTCATTATTTTTTTTTATTTCTTTGCAGTTTTATGCATTTGATGGCTTGACTTTGAATTTGCTTTTTGATAATTGTGTTCGAATTTTGTTTCTGGGTTGACAGCTCTTTACAGTATTAAAAGATATTTGTCTGCTTGAATTGTTTAAAGCTTTATCACTATTTATATGAATTTATTGCGTGTGGCTAAACAAATGATATTAGTTTGATTGTTATGGCTGGTTATAGGTAATATATTGTGTTTATTTTGTAGAGTTGCATTATTCAAGCTGACAAAGGCTAGTTTCTAGACTATTCCAATTCAATTTGAACCGGTTTGGTCCAATTCAGTTATTTGACTGCGTTTTTGCTTGGTTTACGAGTTTTTTACTTGGTTTTCAGAAAATTCAAACTGATTTACAATTCTAGTTTAGCAATAATAAAATATTTTCCCTGAATTTCATTGGTTGAGATAAAAATTTAGTTTTTTAAATGAAAATTCTACAAAATTGAATTTTTGGATCGTTTTAATAAGGCTAATTTAGTTAATATAGGATAACAAGATCAAATCGGTGAATGACATTAATTTTTTAAATTATCATCAATTAATGATGATTTTTATTCCATGAATAATGTATAATGAATCATACTCTTTTGTGAAACTAATCATAAAACAAAAACACGAATTTGTCCAAGCAAAACAGGGGTTGTAGTTTGAAATGCCCATGGCAAGAAATTAGGTCCATAAAGCCAAAAAAAGAAACCTTAATAATAACCCCTATCAAAGTATAGCTTAAGAGCACCTTAATTTTGCACAGTTAACACTAGGGTTAACTGAGCACAAAATCATATAAGTTCTTTTATTTTAATTATAATTATCAAGCTGAGCCATTTCAGTCTAAGAAAGGTATGATAGTTGATAGATTGTGTTATATTGGTGCTGAGATGTGGAGAATATGGCCTGCCTATTTGTAGTTTAAGATAGGATTATGATGAATTATTATGTTCTTAATAAGAAAGCTATATTTTACTGCTAAATCTATTTTATTTTTGATTTTTTGGATAGGTGGAAGGCTACATAACAAAGAAAAGTTAAATGTTTTCTATTACTATGATAATAGAAAACTTCACAGGATGATTTCCCTTCCTAACGAAACTAGATGAACCCATCATTTTAAATTTATGGAAACCACATAGTTGGGGAAAAACAGAGCCAAGCCCAAAATCAAACCGCTCGAAAGCATCAATTTGTCAACAACTTTCGCAATAAATCAAATAGATTAGGAAAATTCAGGTTCAGAAAGAAAAAGATACTCAAATCTTAGCGAAACGACCCAAATGGAATCGTAATTCAACTCTTCCATCATAACAAATTGGAAAATTCACTAAAAAATTACTAAAATCTTCAAATGTTTACAACTATCGATCTATCATATGATGACAGCATCTTAGGCAATTTTGTTACAACTTACACAAAAAAAAAGTAGGGTTGGCCACGGTTCCGGAACCGACGGTTCCGGTTCCAAAAAATTTAGAACCAGAACCGAACTGAAAAATTAACGATTTCAGTTACGATTTGGAACCGAAAGGTTTTGGTTCCGGTTTTGGCTCCTCAATGGTTCTAAAATCGACGGTTCTGACCGGTTTTCCGGTTGATTTTTCGACGGTTTTCTGGCTGATTTTTCGACGGTTTCGGCTGGTTTCGGACTGGTTCTAGCCGATTTCGGATAGTTCCGACCGGTTTTAGATGAAACTAAAACCGTCGTTTCCGACTGGAGCAGGAATCGCCGGTTCATGGTTCCAAAACTGGTGGAACCAAAACCGAATTGATTTGGACCGGTTCCATTCCAGTTCGGACCGATTCCGATTCCCACCGGTTTAAAACTGACGGTTCTGGTTCCAAAAACCGGATTTTGGCTACCGCTAAATAAAAGGCCTAGATAACATATAATAAGCCAACAAGAATTGATAAAAGAAACAAAAATTAATTTGATCGGTGTTAGTTTAACCCAAACTAACAATTCAATATATAAAAAAACAATAATTTACACAAAAAGAAAAGAGAATGATGCTTTAATCTTACTTGATGTTAACTCCTCCATTGAAGTTGTAAATAGAGATCAAAATCCTTAACACAATTATAATCAGTCATGGCAAGTAACTGATCATTGGGTATAGCCACCATGACCTCAATGCTAGTCCCAGCAAGAGCGTACATGGTGCTTGCTTCTGTATCAAAAAGCTTCACTTTTTGATCCCATTGTCCTTCACATCTGTACTAGAGTCTTTGGTGATTAATTTATGGACAGCCTAAAATCGAAACCCGGCAAGAATTGATAAATTAATAGATAAATAAAGGTAGGCTTCCGTATTTGCTCCGCGAAGAAGGACAAGGATCGGAATTTTGTGTCGGGTTGTGTCGGAGAAGGCGTATTCTATGCTCACTACACTATTTGTTGAGAATTGAGAGTATTTGAAAATGAGACCCTTTTTTAGGATTAATTTGGAGTATATATATTAGGATAGAGATAATTGTATTATGATAAAGATTATGAAAATCATATATTATTTATTAATTAGAGTTCATTTGGAAGTTTAATATCCTTTAATATATTTATATATTATATTTTTTATTATTTTATATTATCACAAATGTTAATTTAGAATGGAATTTCCGATTACGAAATTTAAAATGGAATGTACTTTTTTTAATAGTGGTACATGGAATATGGAATATGGAATAGGAACAAAAAATTAAATTCCATATTCCAATCAATATACTGAATTTTATTTTATTATTCTTTAGTTCGTAATTATATATTCTAAAATAAAATATTAAATTAAGATTATAATAAAATATCTTTAATTTTTCCTATTTTTTTTAAAAAAATTTATTTAATTTTAAAACAATGTAGTTTAATAGAATATTTTAACCCTAACCCTAATTAGTAATTAATATATACTATGTACTCCGAAACTCAAGAGACAAACTTACAAAGGAAAAAAAAAAAAAGACGGCTTCAATGGAGTTACAATACACTTTCTCTTCATCAACTATCTTTGATTTATTATTGCTTTGCATTTAAAGTTGTCTAGCAAAAAAAAAAAAAAAGAAAAGAATATTTTGTAGTTGTGCATGATGCATGGATCCAATATTTTACTTCATATATAGACTGTCATATGTATATCCATTTTCTTGTTTATAATTTCTGGCAAATTAACTTGGCTACCCATATATATGCATATATGTAATCAATACTAAAATTCTATAATATATATTGTAATCATTAATAATACCAATGAATTGAATTTTCTAGATATTAAGAGCTAGCTGCTAAAGCGTTGTGAATTTTTGTAGATAACCTCAGCACATTATATGTATGCTTGGCCTCAGTAAATGTGTTGTGAATAGCACAAATAGTTAAATTGTATTTCATGCTGCGAGTTGTGATAGTTGTAATTTGGAGAGAAAAAAAAAGAGTTATATAGACAATAAATTCTAATGTCAAATTTGATTTAAATTTACACTAATAACATAATTAATTTTGTACATGCATGATTTATCAATGCACTAATAGTTTTGCAAGTTTGAGTATTAATTTTTCTTGTTTGAGTATTAATAACTGATTAATTTTTCTTATGATAATTATGACACCTTTTTAAAATAAAATCATTAATGATTAAAATAATACTAATAGCACTTATTTTCATATTAGATAGTTGTAGATAATAGTTCACTAATTCCAGTTGATGAAGGAAATGACAATCCTTAACGTACCAAAATACCAAATGCATCTCCTAAGACGACTATTAAGAGAAAACAAATGGCCTCCAGATCTCTGGCAGAGGAACACTTTGATCGAAAAATGGACTCTAAGAAAGGTATGGTTGCTCAATACACGCATTTTGATTTAAAATACACTTATAATATAACGAGGCATGACACAAGTGGTCCGTTGGCATATTTAAAAAGACGTGCTAATTATCCATACCCTAGGCCATCAGATCTTAAGCAAATCCAACTCAATTTTCCACGTGTTACAAAAGAAATGGATAGAGGGTGGTAACCTTAAGTTTCAAAGGTAATTAGATCCAATTGCTTTGAGAAGGGCTATATCATGCATGATTATTATTAATGAACTTCCTTTCAAGTTTGTTGAGGGTCCAGGATTTTATTTTTTTTTTTTTTTTTGTAGTGTTGCAGACCCATCTTTTCGGGTTCCCTCATGTGTCAAAATGGCTAACGATTGCTACCAAATTTAGCTTGATTCAAAGGTGAAGCTTAAAACAATTTGTCTCAAAGGACAGTATATCTCACAAATGATACATTGACTTCTGTACAATAAATTAATTATATGTCTCATTGCACATTACATTGATAACAATTGAAAATTGCAAAAGAGAATAATAGGTTTTTGTCCAATCACTAGTCATAAAGGTGAGCAAATTGGTAAACAATTGAGAGATGCTTACTAGATTGAGGCATTGAAAAGGTTTTTACTATTACAGTTGACAATGCCAATTCTAATGATTTAGTTATTGCTTATATGAAGAGGAGAATTAATAGTTGGGGTGATAGTATCTAGAGGGTAATTTTCTTCACATGGGATTAGGCATGATCAAATGATCCGATCCGTTGGATATTCGCTCCGATTTGATCCGAATGGAGCGAATAAAATCCGATCCGAATAGTGGTGGATCGGATGTGGATTTTTAAAATAAAATTCGTGAGGATATGGATCGGATGCGGATGTAGCATAATTCGATCCGAATCCGATCCGTGAAAGGTAATTTTTTTTTTCTTATATATCTAAAGTTGTTGATTATAATTCTAGATGTGTAATTGCCTATATTCTTTTGTTCCTTCTTTCTTCTCCATTCATATTTTAAATCATTATCTCAAACTCTTTCACCATTTCACATTTTTTTAATCTCTACTTCAAACAAAAGAATATAAGTCGAACATTATGACCACTAGTATGATTTCTTTTGCGCTTAGTAATTCTTAAAGTCTCTTCTAATTGTCATAGTATACAATATTTCAATTTATTGTTAAGAATTTTTGCATTTTCAAGCACGATAAATAATATGCATTTTTATTAAATTATTATTTTATTATTATTTTTCTTTTAAACATAATAATATGGAGAATATCCAATCCAACTCGATCCGCTCCGACATCCATTTCGATCCGATCCATGATCATCCCTACATGGGATGTATGGCTCATATAATTAATTTAGTGGTTGGAGATGGCCTAAATGCTATGCAACAATCAGTATTTCGTGTCAGGCAAATTGTAAATATGTGAAACAATCTCAATCAAGATTGAAAAAAATCATTTAAAACTGTGTGTTAGAGGAGAAAATTCAAAGCAACAAGTTGTTGTGTCTTGATATTTCTTCTAGGTGGAACTCCACTTATATGATGTTGTATGTTCCTTCAAACTTCAAAAAGCATTTGACAGGCATGATTTAGAAGATTTGCATTATGAAAGTGAGTTAAAAGAAAGAGAGGATGGCAAAAACCCTATTATGAGGATTGGATTAGTAGGTTGATAACTTTTTTAGAAAATTTTTATGGGTTGACATTGCGTATTTTGCACATGTCTTTGATGGATGATAAAATGAAAGAGAAGTACTTTAAGTTTTAAAGAAAGCTTGAGAGGATGAAGTTGATGATTTTTGTTGTAGTTGTACTTGATCTTCTGTATAAAATGAGTTTATTAGAATGAGATCTTAATCAAATATTTGATAATTATACTTCATCTATTGTTAATAGAGTGAGGGATATTGTTCGTTCTATGTTTTAAGAGTATAAAAGTTGTAGTTCTTCATCTAGAAGTGAGATAGTTTTATATAACTTGCTAAACCAAGTCAAACTTCAAGTAATTCGGTGGATAGTTGCTAACCTTCCTAAAAGATAAGGCAAATAATGAAAAAGAAACATAATAAACATACGCGTGAGAAAAAATATTGGAGAAGTCAAATCTAAATTAGACAAATATCTTTAGGAAGATTGTGTTGGGGGTGAAGATGAATTTGAAATTTTATGGTGGTGAAAGCAGTATGGTCCTAGGTTTCCTATACTTGCAGAGATGACATGTGATATGTTTCTTTGGCAAAGGTACCAGAGGAGGTCTTAGTGTAAGCAGTCGCAACAGACCCACTGACTTCACCTTTTCGAACACCTTAGAGAGAGGAGTTCCAAAGTTAGAGAATTTTTTTTATGGGATATTGGTAGCTCTCAAATCTAAGGTGGCAATTGTTGTATTCTTATTGGTACTTGGGGTCTTTATTGACGAACTTACCCTTGGAAATCGGATTTATTAAAATTTCCAGCATGGTTTCCATACTTTCTGTCTTCTCTTATCTTGTCTTCTATGGCGGTTGCAATCTCGTACACTTGTGAGAATTTAGTTAAGGGCATGTAATAAATCTTCTCTTAGAAAGCGGGTAGGGTCCCCTTAATAAAGATCTTGATATGCTCCTTGGTATCTAGACGGTTCCTCATCTGCGTGACCTTAGCTCTCCACATAGCCATATAATCAGTAAAGGTCTCGTCATTCTTCTGCACTGTAGCTTCCAAATCTCTCAAATTGACGCTCATTTAAAGGTTGTAAGCATATTCTTTTAAGAAAACCGTGGTGAGCTCGTTCCAAGATTGGCTTTGAGTTTCTCCATTTCCAATCAATTATGAAAAGTCACAAGAGGACATTCAACAACTTGAGGAAGGTATATATATATATATATAAAATATAATATTTAATTATTTTTATTCAAATTATATTTTAAAAACATATAATTTTATCATTCATCATTTTCTTTTTTTTATGCTTAGATTTGTCAAGATATCAAGTGAAATTAGGAGAGAAATTGACGTGGATGCTTGAAAAAGGAAAAGACTCGAAAAATGGCTACTAGAGCCTACAATTGTCCTAAGTCCTAAAAACAAAAAAGGAAAGGATCAACAGCGTCTCCTTTGCTGGGCAACTCTAAGGCATTAAGTCGGTGTGCCTCTAATAGTGCAGACTGAAGATGACCCATACCGTTGGACATCCTCCTGGCCCAATCGGTAGTGGGCTGCAAGATAAAACATAAAGAAGTTATGTCAACAATAATACCATCAAAACTGATCAAAGGAAGCCAATAATAAAGAGTAAACTTATTGGCAAGTCAAGTTATGTCACGCTTCAGGGATAGTCATTAGAACACCATTAATGACCACACCTCTGGAGGTAATATAGATGACTTGTTATGATACTCTGGCGTGAGGCACGCAGGCATCTAGCTAGTAGCAGAAGTATCAACTACCGCGGTGGAAGTCTGACCAACAACAAAGGTCCCAGTCGCTGAAACAGGTATTTGACCGACGGCAGCAGAAGTCGCAGTCGACTGACCTAACAGAGGAGGGATAGCCACACTGGCAGGACTAAAACCAGCCTCCAAACCAGACAGGATCCTGAAACACTCATCCAGATCAAAAGCATAATCCATGTCAATGTCCGTCTGATGGTGCAAATGAGCCACCACCCACCCCCTTTTTATAGGAAATAAGGGGTGGACCAGCTCGCCTTAGCCCAAAAGATCTAACTTTTTCAAGGATCATCTTGATTCCAAATTTAGCACAATTTTAGCCTATACGACCCTGATAGATTTCCAAACAAAGTTCTATCCTCCTTGGTGATGAAATTTTCCAGAAAAGACTTGAAAATTAGCAAAATCAGATTGATTTCGGAAAAATATTCTCAAAATCAGACAAGGTTTTAACAGGATCATCCAAATATCCCCACGACTTGCAAGGTAAAATTTTTTGACACATAATTCTAAGCAGACAATCAAAAATTACGGTCCATAAGCTTGGATCAAGATCAGGTTTGATCTTCTGCAGGGGGAGTTGTTGACCCTAATTTCAGCATTATGCCCTAGGAAATTCTGCTACGATTCCAACGAAGAAAGAATCAACTCGATCGGATATCATTTGGACCTTGACCAGGCTTCCGGAAGGTAGAAAACCCAAAATTAGGCCAAAAAGGCAAAATCGTAATTTGTCTAAGTTGGCATCGGCCTACTTGCCGGTGGTAACAACAGTCCCCGTCCGATACCGACTAGGCAACCAGAAGGCATCTCAGCCGGTACAATGTTTAGGCCATCGATACCAGCGGAAAGCCTACCAGTACTAGCTAGGGAGAGCCCCAACCTATAAATTGGCTCTCCCCCTCATTTTCAGCACCTCTTGTTGCTTGACTGAGCGCTTCTTAAACTTTAACGACTCTAAATCCAACTTGGTACTCAAAATTTTATCCTTTCTACTTTCATATACACTTTGTTCCTCCTTGGTCCAAAGCTAATTATTATATAAAATATAAGACTCAATCGGGTCCTCATGCTCATCTTAGCATTTTGGAGAAAGACTCGGTCTGTTTGAGCATTTACCAGCGTGGAGCTCTATAATCGAACACTTGCACCTCGCGACCTTTCAACCTCACGACCTAGGGTATAAAACTCAAACTTAATCTTGTCAATTATGCCCAGTCCATCCGACACTTTATAACCTATCAAGCCTGGTTCGTTTGACACTCAAAATGATTTAAACCCGGTCCACTTGGCATACTACAAAACCAATTTTCAACAAAAGTCTGATCCGTCCAGCGATTCATAAGCCCATTCTAAGAACGGAAACCAAAAACCCTACCATCATCATTGATGGTAGAACTTCATGCACCCTGATTCTCATTCAAATAAGGTGCGAAGGCATATCTAGGGTTTAAGCCTAGGTATTGAGCCCTCGACCAAACTAACCGGTCGGGAACTAGGGGAATGTATCGCACGACCTAGAATCCTCAATAAACAAGGCTAGAGCTAGGCTCCCATGTATATTACACTCTTTATTTACTTGCGCTTTCAATGCTTTTTCCATATCACTATAATTGCCATGCATCTAAGTATGTTCATGCATTAATAATCTGACATTCATGCAAAAATCGATATTTTGGTTACAAGATTAATTCCAAACCACTGGTTCTACGAAAAAAGCCGAAAAGCTAGTCACCGAACCTAACGATTTGACGCTAGTACATTTTATCTTTGTGGCAAATTAAAATGGAGTTAAACATGGGGGTTTTACCTTATATTTTCCCCGAAAAAAAAAGCAAAGGAAGGTGGCGACTCTAAACACATCACACACCTATCAAAGCACTCCAAAGAGCCAATCCGACCATTTAACGCTAAAACTGAGCCATCATTAAACAAAGATGAATCATAAGGAGTTTCCTCGCAATTTCGAGAGAAACCGACCGATGGACCCATCTGGATAGACTCCATCCTTTGGATCTTTCCCATAGTGCTCGAGAGGGGCCTCACATACTGATAGTTATTTAATCCTAATTGATACGTTTATTTAGTAAGAAAAATAAAAAAGTTTAAGAAAGATAGTAGTTGACAAAGAAAAAAGAGAGAAGTCGAGAAAAAAAAGAGAGGAGAATTTAGGTGAGAGAAAATAAAAGAAAGTTTTATTCCATTGATACAATATTGTTCACCACTTACAAATCATCTATATACCAATATTGAAAATATCACACATCAACTCAAGTAGTTACAACAATGTTTGAAAATTACAAATGAATACAAGACTTATATCATTTATTATAATTAAGGAATAATTTATATGTTTACAATATAGTCCTAACATCTTCACTAAGAACTGTTATCATCTACTCATTTTTTCAAATATTCTTAATAGATCACTCTATATATTCATCTCAGCCACATTCGTTCCTCATTTAAAAATTATAATTATTTATATGTTATGTTAATTAATTATTTTTTGTTTAATATTAAATTTAGTTTTTATTCTTTTTGTAAAAGTTATTCAGGATTTATAAATTCTATATTTTCATTTGCATTTGAAAATATATATTTAAAAATATTATATATAAAAATCTGAGTGAGCCATATTAAATCTGACCGAATCCTCCAATTCAATGAACCCTGCCTTCACTAGTTTGATTCTTAAGTTCCAACTAAATGTAATAAAGGACAAAGAAAAAATAAATTCTACTCAAGGTGAGAATAAAATCATAGTGTCTGAGTTTGAATTCAGCTTGCCTTTTCATTATTTGCTAGATCGTATAAATACAAAAACCAAGATAACCATGTCACTAAGATATTGCTAAAATAATGACTAATTGTAAGGGAATAATTGAAATTATTGAAACAACAAAGCAACAATTTAAATAAATCACATATGCTAGTCCTATTTCAAGCAAGCTATTAAACAAATCCAGATTTAGTCTTCATGCAATCCCACGTGCTTAGCCATTTATTCAATCACTTTACTTAGGATTCATGACATGCTTTCTTTCAGACCTCCTAGGTATATCAATGCCTCCCCCTTTAACAGGAACCTTGTCCTCAAGCTTCATGAAATTGTTTATAACCTCTGCTGCATTTTCCCACGTAGCATCTTCAACTGATAATTGTTTACATTTAATCAAATTTTTCTCAACAAGTTTGGACCCTTTTTTTACCCAACGGGTATCCAAAATTGCTTCTGGTTCCACTATAATAGCACCATCCTTTGTCAAAGGTGGTAAATCAGGACTAGAAGTGATGTTGTTTCCAAATTTCTTCTTGAGTAAAGAGACATAGAAGACCGGATGGATGCGAGATGATACCAAGAGCTTCAATTTATATGCTACATTACCAATATATTCTTTAATCTAATATGGTTTGTAATAACAACTAGCCAACTTTTAATAGGCCCATTTGAAGAGCGTATGCTGGTGGTAAGGATGTAGCTTAAAAAAGACCCAATCCACCACTTGGAATTCGATATCTCATCTTTATGAATATGCTAACTGCTTCATTCTATTGATGGCATTGCTCAAATTAATTTTAAGTTGCTTAATCAAAGCATCATGAGTGGTAAGATGTTGATCAACTTCATGCACAGGACTTCTACCTTCAAGATAGTGCGAAATAGGTTGAGGTGGGTGTCTATACAAAGTCTGAAATGGGGTCATTCCTATTAAGCATAATAGGTTCTATTATACCAAAACTCAGCCTAAGGAAGGAGGGAATAACATTTTTTAGGTTGCCGGTATACAAAACACCTCAAGTATTGTTTAATACAGCAATTCACCTCCTTGATTGCCCATCAATTTGTGATGGTAAGACGAGTTCATTTTAAGCTGAGTTCCATACATCTTGAAGAATTTCCTCCAAAAGTGACTGATGAATATTGGGTCTCTATCATTGATAATAGATCTTGGCATCCCATGTAGTTTGACAACACCTTCAACAAATTTCTCAGCCATAGTTTCTGCTGTATATAGGTGAGATAGAGCTAAGAAATGTGCAGTCTTGCTTAAACTGTCAACAACAATAAAGATGGTGCTTTTACCATTAGATGGTGGAAGGCCTTCAATGAAGTCCATAATTATATAATCCCCTAAACTTGACAAGGAAAGGGTAATGTTTGAAGGAGGCCAGCCGGTGACAAAGTGTCTGATTTAATTCTTTGACAAACATCATATGAAGTGTAACATCCCTTCTCGGTCCACCCGTAAACCCGAATAAACCGAGACGAGACGCTACAAACTGGTTGACTGTATGTCCTGTCATGCTGACATCATCCTGTATATGAACATACTAGCATGCTGATGCTGTTATATTAATACTGTCTATAATCTTTACAAGACATGATACTAGTTACAAAATGGATTGGGCCCAACTGTGTGCCCTGTACATGCCATAAAAAGAATAACAAAATGAGTTTCTACCCTGAAGACCGAGTCGTCTACAGATGAACGGCAGCAGTTGTAAACGGACCCTCTACGGACCAGTCTCAAAACCTGCGAGTTAAACAGGTAACTCGCTGAGCAAATAAAGCTCAGTGGATATCTCAACATAACAAGAAATAATAAAGCACATACATGTATAGAAATAACCATGTAAACGCATCTGGATAATTAAACATATAAGCACATATAGCATGATACTTGCTGTTTATTATGCTGTATGATTCATGAAATCTGTATGGCTCCATAAGGTTATAGCGAAACCGAGGTGATAAGAAAACTGTATAAACTGGATGAATACTGTATACTTGGCTGCTATGGCCCATATAATCATATCCACTCAACGGCCTGTAGCCGGAGTAACAAACTGTATGAGGCGCAGATCTGCTATCCTATGTCGCGACATGGCCTTATCGACATGGTTTCTACCTAACCTCAATGGAGCATAATGTTGGTATGTCAATAATATAACACAACATCATAGAAATAGTTCATCACTTCATAAATCATATGTTCATATGAGTTCACATCATTTGCATGCTTGAATGTTGTTTTAATCCATGTTCTAATGTTGTCTTTTTGTTTTGAAATGATTGGATGCATACAAGTTGAGCAAAGGAATCCAATTGCATGGAAAAAGAAATCCAAAAGTGCAGGAAAAGACAAGTCGCGAGCGCGCCTTTTGAAAGTCGCGAGCGCGTAGAGTGCAAATTGAGAGACAGTGTGTTCTCAGGCACAAGTCGCGATCGCGTACTTGAGAGTCGCGAGCGCGTAGTGTGCCAAATGAGAGACAGTGAGTTTTCATGCCAACTACGCGAGCGCGCAATGCAAGTCGCGAGCGCTTCCAGGCCAAGGGCCAACTTCGCGAGCGCATCTTGCAAGGTCGCTAGCACGTAATGTGCCAATTGAGAGACAGAGAGTTTGAAGTGGAAGTCGCGAGCGTGCAGTGCAAAGTCGCGAGCGCGCGACGTGCTTCCAGCCTACGCAGTGCCAGGTCGGGACGCGTTTCCAGCCTGCGCAGTCTGCACTCTTTTGGTCATATCTCTCAATATACAAATCCAATTTGGGTGATTCAAAAACCCATGCAAAGCTAACACATAGAGGAACAAATAACTCTTCTATGACACTTCCTAATTCTCTCATTAACTGGGGTCAAAATCAAGATGAAGTCCTCCCCTGTTTTCAACATAAACTCAATACCTCCCCTGTTTTCTCACCACTACTAGTCTCCAACATGAAGCAATATATTGTCTCAATAGCAACACACCACACAAATTCTCATGCAAAGACAATAATAAAAATCAAGAGATATCAAACCTTTACTCCAAAAAGCTTGAGCTCTGTTCTAGCTTCTCTTCTCTACACTCTTTGAACTCCCTTCTCCTATACACATCAAAATTCTTACAACTTATCTACAATATCACTCAAGTAGAGACTGAATAACAATAAGCTGCAAGTAATTCTACTTACTTGGAGAGAATTGAGGTTGCCTAATTGGATGGAGAAGTAAAGGAAATGAAGGAGATGAAGAAGATGAAGATAAAGATGAACAATGGGAAAGTAAAATGATGATTACGGGTAAGTCATCACAAAATCAAGATAAATGATGGAAACTTACTAAATGATACCTCAATTGTCAAAAGGCTATAACTTAATACCCAAGCTTGTTCTTTTAATGCTATTAAATCCTAATCCTTACACTTTGCTCTTTTTCTCTCAATCAAGTAAGTCCACTAATAATCCCATTCTACCCCAACCGGGTTTGGTTCAACTCGACTCAACTCGACTCGACTCGATGCAAAGACTCGACTATGCAAAGACTCGACTCGGTAGGATGTCACATGAAGCAACATATTCTTGCATAATCTTATACATAGATGGCCAATAAAATTGTTGGGCAATCCATTTGAAAGTTCTAAGAACTCCAAAATGACCGCCAATTGGAGAATCATGGAATTCGTGCATGAGCTATTTGATAATAGGAGAAGTGGGAGGGATACCACTTGATTCTTGTAGCAAGCCAGTCCATTTTGCCACCTGTAAGGAACTCTAGGATTCTCAGTAGCTTGCTGGCCAATTTTCTTCATATACGGATTATCTACAGCTTCGGCTTTGATGGCGTCCTATTATTTAGGTTAGGGTACATACAAAGCATCCAAACTAAGACTCCCTGCTACCCTTGAAAGTGCATCTGCTGCATTATTTTCACGACTATACTTGTAAAAGATCTCATAATCATACCTCAATAATTTTGTTACCCATTTTTATTGTTCTAAGGTCACAATTCATTGCTCCAATAAATATTTCAAGCTGCATTGATCCGTTTGAATAAAGAATTTAAGTCCCAACAAGTAAGGCATCCATAGTTGTATTGCATGAATTATAACCAACATCTCTTTAGCATATGTGGAACGTGATTTTTTTGAATTACCAAGGGCTCGGTTCATGAAAGCAAGCAGTCTCCCTTTTTGAGTTAATACTGCACCTATGTCGTTCTCCAATGCATCTGATTCGATGATGAAAGGTTCATAAAAGTTTGGCATTAGCTAGTGTTAGCATGGTAGTCATGGCTTATGACTTGTCCTAGCCAACACTAGCAAGTGTACTAGTCGTTCAATTAGTATAAGACTTAGAGTCTCAAATATCATTCCCTTAGAGGCAAAAGTTTAGAAGCCAATTAATCAAATTTATCACTATTATTTTAGAAAATGATTGAATGAGAGATTGTAATTAAGTAAACTAATTGAATTAAACAAGCAAATAATTGAAATTAAGAAAAAACCAATGACTTAAAACAGTTAGATCCACAGTCCACCTTGACTAATTAGGATGCAATTTCTATGATGAAATTTAATTTTGACATCGGTAGGTTCTTCTTGAGCTAATTTATCCTACCAGGAAACAAATTTTCCATTCAATTTTAACTCCTACCAGGAAACTTAAAGATTGAATTGCACAAAACTAAACCAATTTTTAATTCCTTCTACTAGGAAATGAATCAAAACACAAAGCAATCCTAGGCCTTCCATCAGAAAACACCGAAGACTAATAAGTTATGCAAAAATCATAAGAACATGCATGAAATTTATTAACCCCAAATTCTTAATTCTTCCACAACAAATAAACCAAAGAAATCGAATCAACCAAACAACACACAAGCTTTAAGATCAAAGTTTTTCATAAATCTCAAATTGAAATTCATATATTAGAAATTAAGCATCCATCAAAATGAATGGTTCATGTTTCTCCTAACAAAGAAAACTAACCCATAGCTATATCACAAGAGCACAATAAAGAAAGAGAAGAATTCATGCTTCAATTTAGAAATTACAGAAATAAAAATCAAACTCTGAACACCAGTTTTGGCTATGGCTTCTCGCTCCACAAAAGCAAGGAAGAAGAGATTTCTCTCTTTTTTTTCTAAGTTCTAAGATGGCTAATCATATCCTTCCTTAAAATATATACTTTTTCACTCATAAAGCCCTCATAATATGTTATAAAGAGAAGTGTAAAAGTCTCTCCCAAAACAAAAAGGTTCTTTTTCTGTAATCGTCCATCTTCTAACTTCTCTTTTATTTTCCATGATGAGGTTGTGGTCTCCGAAGTTCTAGCACTTTTTCCACAGTCGTTTCTGCTTTTCACAATCGTTTCTGCTTTCCACAGCTGAGTTGTGAAAACCTATGCACTCTAAGCTCTTTTCTCGTAATCATATCAATTTTCTTCCAAGACTCCATAACCACCAAAATACTTGTAAAAAAATTAGAAATAACTAAAATACATAGAAAAATAAATAGAAAAACAAATAAACATGAAAAATTAAACAAATCTCTTAATGAAATCTATTGAAAACACACAAAAAAGGCACCATAAACACACTAAAAATTATGAAAAATATCTAAATATCAAATACTCCAAACTTTAATTTTACTCACCCTCGAGTAAAACTAAGATGAAAAACACAAAAACAAAAACTTCACACAAAATCATCCCAACACAAGCTCAATTCAAATCTTGAAATCCTCTCAAATAAAACCATCACCACATTCAAGGAATTACAACCATCCAAATCGTCCCATTTAATATAGATTACAAACAAACAAAGGCTATACTAAACAATTTTCTATCTATTTGTGTGCCTATCAGAAATCAGTCAATAGTATGCTTTTCCAGACAATCATTTAAGAAAAGCACAACACTTAGCTTCGATAAAATAAAACATTGAATGTCCATATGCACTCTTTTCATTTCCCTCTCCACTAATGTAGAACAAATTAAAATGTAGGATCAAAAGGTCTTTATTATCTTATAATGTTTGGCTAAGGTTAAGATTTTCAAAAGAAAAGATATAGGCTCAAAATAATGCAAGAAAGATTTAATCAATCCAAACTTTATCTTAAAAGCAATGCACAAAGTAAACCGTAAAATCTCACAATTGCACTCTTCACAACAATACCTTCTATATTTTTTCTTTCTTTTCTTTTTCTCTCTTTTTTTTTTTTTTTGTATTTTTCTATATTTTTCCATTTTTTTACATTTATTTCCAATAATGAATATTAATAGTAAACTCATCAACCTAATCAAATTGTACTTTGTTGAACTATATGGGTTGAGGAACTTGAAACAACAAACACAAAAGAACACATAAGAACAAATGAAACTTAACAATAAAGTGCAATACCACAAATAACTTAATAGTGCAAATGCTTCAAGAAATAATTGGCTAACTAATTTTCTTGCTATAAGGGAGGTAAAAGGCTTTTGGTTATAAAAAAGAAAAACAATAAGTATGCATTTTAGCATACTTTAAAGGCTCAAAAAAGGTAACAAGGGTTAATGGAATAGGGCAAGTATAATGAAAGGTAAAATAATGTTAACGGTCTAATGAATGCCAAAATCATGTCCACATCATGATTTGTCTAGGATTTTGCCTCAAGAGAAAATCAAAAGGTTCTATAATTCACAAAGCTAAGAAATATTTTTTAAATCACGGTCTAAAGCATACATCTCAAGAAACTGATAAAAAGTGCTTAAAAGATTTAGAGTTTCAAGCATAAACATGTTTCTTCATAAACCCATAAGTGAAATGATAGTCAATATCAAGCTATAATCCTATCATTTGGTAAACTCATCGTCCAAAATTCATTCAATCAATGAATTTAAGCATGTATTAGGATGAAACAAACACTTAACAAAACACAAATATTTACATTACAAAAACACAAAACACATCATAAAAGACAACACAAAAAATAAAATAAAATTCACTCCTACCCTAAACTTTAAAACAAGCATTATCTGTTGGATTTAATTTTCTATTGTGGGCTTAATATGTAAAATTAAATATGTACAGCAGTCCAATTGTAAAGTCAATTTTAAATGTGGTCTTGATTGTGAATAATTGACTATTGAGGTATCAACTAATTATAGATATTAAGTGTAGAGACCATTATATAATTCCTATTTCGTTAAAGGACCGAAATAGGAATTGTACTAACCCTACAGGTATATAAAGGTCGTGGTCCCCAGAGGAGTTGAATACGATTCAGTTTTTACGTTCCTTTCGTATTACTTCCGCTAAATCGATTCTTCAATTCTCTGGAAGGCTGCAAACCTAATTCTATACATCAAGATCGACGAACAACGATGTCAGGTACGCAACCTTTTCTTATTCAATCTATTTTGTTGAATCTAGTGGTTTGCACGATCTAGGTTATTATTGAATTATTTGAGATTAATTATTAACAAGTGGTATCAGAGCCTTGTGCATAATTGCTTGATTTTAGATTGATTTTCGTAATGTTTTTTTTTTCCCTACTGTTTACGGATAGAGGGTTTTGTTTAATAAAAAAAAAAAAAAAACAGTATAGGTTTGTGGATTTTGATCGAAATCTTGGCTTGAGTATAACGCCATTGATGATTTTAGGGAATTATTGAACAAAGATTGTGTTTTTCATGGTTGCCGTTGGTTTAACACCTCAAAACCCACCTGAGAACCTCCATTGTTCCGGCGAATTAGTTTTGAAATTGCAATTTAGAGATTTGTGATTTCAACACCGTTTTTTTTTTTTTTTTTTTTTTGACTCCCTTGGCTGCCATTCACCGTCCAATGGCTACTGGAGCTTGTCTTCGGTTGGAACTGGTGGTGTTGGCGGCCGAAAGGGGCTGGAACGGCAGGTGGAGAGAGTTGGCGGCGGACCTGGTTCCTTTTTCTTTGTTTTGTCTCTGCTCGTTTTTGTGTCAAGGTTAGGGATGGAAAATTACGATTAGGTCCCTGGAAAATTTCATATTAGTCCCTTAATTTTATGTAATTTCATATTAGTCCCTTAATTTTCTATAACTTCAGATTAGTCCTCTAAGTTTTCTGTAACTTCAGATTAGGTCCCTAAATTTCCTGTAACTTCAGATTAGGCCCCTAATCTTCTGTTTTTTCGTATTAGGCCCTTAAATTTCTATTTTCTTTCGTTTAGACCCCGAACTTTATTTATTCAAATTTATTTAGTCCAATTTTATAACTTAGTCTCTAATTTAGTGACTTAAAGACTAGATTATAATTTTTTTTTTTGGACTAAATAATTTTAGATTATTAAATATTTAGACAATCAATTCATTTAATTGCAATTGTTTTGTTTTAATTACAATTAAATGATTTAATTTGTCGACTTGAGATTAAATTTTGGAGTGATTAAGTCCCTATTGTGTTTGATATTTGTTAAAATAAATTGATTTGATCAATAAGTCACCAAAGTGACCTCTATTGCTTGAATTGATTTATTTTAAAATATTAGACAGGTGTATTAGAATTCGTTGCGGATAGTTAATCGGCCCAAAGGAAGGTTGCTATCTGGCTGAGTTTTGAATAGATGTTTGGCAATAAATATGTGATAATTGTTTGATTATTTTCCATGACAATTATATATCGGCCCAAAGGAAGATTTATTATTTGTCAGGACTATGTTATCAATATTTGATTGTTGCATTGAGATACTAATTACAAGTTAATGTTTTACATCCAAAGATGAGAATATTAATGTTGTGTCTGTATCTTATTTCCATTTTTTTAATCTCTACTTATGTGAATTGTTTCATTTGTGGATTGTGAGCTTATACTTATCTATTTGTTTATTTTCTCTGATGTCAGCTAACATGTCATTTAATCCTGATTGTGTCCCTAAACTTGAGGGATCAAATTTTGAGTCTTGGAAATCAGATATTATGATCTTTCTGGGCTGTATGGATTTGGATCTTGCATTCAGGATGGACGAACCTGCTCCTCTTACTGATACGAGCACTGATGTTCAAAGGGTTCAGTATGAGAAGTGGGAGCGTTCTAATCGCTTAGGTCTAATGATCATGCAGAAAGGAGTCCCAGAACATGTTCGAGACTCTGTCTCAGCTGAAAAGAACAATGCTCAAAACTATCTTGCCGAGTTGGAGAGGGCTTATGTCAAGAATGACAAAGCCGAAGTGGGAACACTTTTAGGAAAATTAACCTCCATGAAGTTTGCTAGCAATGGTGGTGTTCGGGAGCATATTCTTAGCATGTCTCAGATTGCAAAGAGACTGAAGACGCTGGGTATGGCTTTACCAGATGACCTTTTAGTCCATTTGGTTATGAATTCTCTTCCTTCTCAGTATGGACAAATTAGGACTTCCTATAATTGTCAGCCGAATAAATGGACTCTTAACGAGCTCATTTCTCATTGTGTTGATGAGGAGGAAAAGATGAATTCTAACAAAAGAGAGAGTGCTCATTTTGTTTCTTCAGCTGGGAAGGGCAAGAACAAGAAAAGAAAGAGGCCTTCTGCAAAGCCTGTTGAAAAGGCTATTGAGAAACCTGCTGCTGCTACTGCTGTAGATCCAGTACAAAAGAAGCCTTATGTGCCAAAATGCTTCTTTTGTGGAAAGACGGATCACTTGAGAAAGGACTGTCCTAAATTTGCTATTTGGCTTGCAAAGAGGGGTAAGTACCTTGTTTTAGTCTGTTGTGAAGTTAATTTAACTTCAGCTCCTAAAAACACTTATTGGATGGACTCTGGTGCTACCGCTCATATAAGTGTTTCATTGCAGGGCTGCCTCAACTACAGAAAGCCAACTGACGGTGAAAGATACGTCTATGTAGGAAATGGCGATCCGGTTGAAGTAGAGGCAATTGGACATTTTAGATTATGTTTAAGTACTGGTTATTTTTTGGATCTTATAGATACTTTTGTTATTCCCTCTTTTAGAAGGAATTTGATTTCTGTTTCCTTTTTGGACAAATCTGGTTTTCATTATTCTTTTGGAGACAGTGTATTCACTTTATCTATGAATTCAAAAGTTTTGGGTACTGGTTACTTGAATGAATATGATAATCTATATATGTTAGACATTGATACTAGTTATCATGAATCCCTGCATGTTACTACAAGAGGTACCAAAAGAAAGTTGAATATTGATAACTCAGCTGTACTTTGGCATAGACGTTTGGGTCATGTATCCAAATCGAGAATTGAGCGTCTTGTTTCTGATGGTATCTTAGATACACTTGATTACACAGGTTTGGATTCTTGTATTGAGTGTATTAAAGGAAAACAGACTAAACAAAAGAGATTAGGTGCCATTCGGTCATCCAATGTTTTAGAACTGATTCATACAGATATTTGCGGTCCATTCCATATTGCAGCTAGAAATGGCCAAAGATATTTTATATCATTCATTGATGACTATTCTCGTTATGGTTACTTATATCTCATTCATGAAAAATCTGAGTCGTTGGACGTGTTTAAATCTTATAAAGCCGAAGTTGAAAATCAACTAGGAAAGAAGATTAAATCTGTTCGATCTGACCGTGGTGGTGAATATTATGGTAAATATGACGGTTCAGGCGAACAACGTCCAGGACCTTTTGCGCTTTTCCTACAGGAATGTGGAATTGTCCCTCAATATACAATGCCTGGTACTCCCAGCATGAATGGTGTATCTGAGAGACGTAATAGGACTCTTATGGATATGGTAAGGAGTATGATTAGTCATTCTACTTTACCAGAGTCTCTGTGGGGTGAAGCGTTAAAGACAGCAGCTTATCTTCTCAATAGGATTCCATCTAAAGCAGTTGCTAAAACACCTTATGAACTTTGGACTGGACGTAAGCCTAGTCTAAAGCATCTTCATGTTTGGGGATGTCCAGCTGAAGCAAGGCCTTACAAGCCAAATGAAACAAAACTGGACTGCAAAACTATCAGCAGCTACTTTGTTGGATATTCTGAGCGGTCTAGGGGTTACAAGTTTTATAATCCTACTTCCAGAACTTTTTTTGAAATGAGAATTGCAACATTTTTTGAGGATGTTGATTTTGGAGGGAGAAATAAAGAAAGAAACATTGTCTTTGAAGAGGAACCAAGTAAGGATGATTCGGTTCTCATTCCTTTTGTTGTTTCTGATAGCGTACAGACTCCAGTTGCTCCTGTCGCTATTCAAGATCCAATTCAAGACAATGCTATTCTTCCTCAAGAACAAATTCAACAACCTCAAGAATTAGAGCCTGTTCAAATGCCTTTGAGGAGATCTACTAGGGAGAGAAGAAGTGTTATTCCAGATGATTATATAGTGTTTCTTCAAGAACATGAGGATACTGTAGACATGATAGATGATGATCCAGTTAGTTTCTATCATGCCATGCAGAGTTCTGACTCTCATAAGTGGATTGAGGCAATGAACGAAGAGCATAAGTCTATGCAAGACAATCAAGTTTGGGATCTTGTTCAATTACCTGAAGGAAAGAAACCCATTGGTTGCAAATGGATATTTAAAACCAAAAGGGATTCTCAAGGTAATGTGGAAAGATATAAAGCACGTCTTGTAGCAAAAGGCTTTACTCAAAAGGAAGGGATTGACTATAAAGAAACCTTCTCTCCAGTTTCTTCGAAGGATTCTTCTAGGACAATCATGGCCTTAGTTGCAAATCTTGATCTTGAGCTTCATCAAATGGATGTTAAGACTGCGTTTCTCAATGGCGACATTGATGAAACAATATATATGGTGCAACCAGAAAATTTTGTAATTGGAGATCCAAAACATCTGGTATGCAAATTAAAGAAATCCATTTATGGACTCAAGCAAGCTTCTCGTCAATGGTACTTTAAGTTCAACCAAGTAATTGTCTCGTTTGGTTTTAAGGCAAATGCTGTTGAAAATTGTGTGTACCATAAGTTCAGTGGGAGTAGGTTTATCTTTTTGGTCTTATATGTGGATGACATACTTCTTGCTACTAATTGTAAAGTCTTGCTGCATGAAACCAAAGTTTTTCTTTCAAAGCATTTTGAGATGAAAGATTTAGGTGAAGCTTCTTTTGTTTTAGGGATTCAGATACATCGAGACCGTTCTCGAGGTATTCTTGGATTATCACAAAAGAGCTATATTGATAAAGTGCTCAAGAGATTTGGTATGCAGAATTCTAGACCATTGGATACCCCTATTGCAAAAGGTGATAAATTTAGTAATCAACAATGTCCAAAGAGTGAACTTGAAATTCAGGAAATGCAAAAGGTTCCTTATGCGTCAGCTGTAGGAAGTCTTATGTATGTTCAAGTTTGTACTCGTCCAGACATTTCTTTTATAGTTGGCATGTTAGGTAGATATCTCAGCAATCCAGGAATGGATCATTGGAAAGCAGCCAAAAGAGTCATGAGATATCTTCAGAGGACTAAGGGACATATGCTCACATATAGGAGATCAGATCAGCTTGAGATCATTGGGTATACTGATTCTGATTTTGCTGGATGCCAAGACAGTAGAAAATCCACATCTGGCTACGTTTTTCTATTGGCTGGCGGTGCTATTTCTTGGAAGAGTGTGAAACAAACTCTAGTAGCAACCTCCACCATGGAAGCTGAATTTGTAGCATCTTATGAGGCATCCAATCAAGCTATTTGGCTGAGAAACCTTGTCACTGGGCTGCGTGTAGTAGGTGGAATAGAAAGACCACTGAAGTTGTATTGTGACAGCAGGTCAGCCGTTTTATTCTCCAACAACAACAGGAGCTCTTCTCGATCAAAACACATTGAGATTAAGTTCTTGGCTGTGAAGGAGAGGGTACAGAGTGGACAAATATCCTTAGAGCATATTGGAACAAACTCTATGATTGCGGATCCGCTTACAAAGGCAGTGATACCGAAAGTTTTCCATGAGCACACCGCTCATATGGGTATCGTTTTGTTTGAGACTGTCTAGTTTTAGTGGGAGTTTGCTCTTTATGTATACATTATGTTTTGAATGCTCTATTTTGTTTTGGATATGTTTTATTATGAAATTTTGTTGAGTACTCATTTTGGTTGATGGTTACACTCTGTATTATTATTATTGTTTTGCTTGATCTCACTTTTGTTGGTGACCAGTTGGAAACAGACATGATGATCACATTGCATGTAGTTTTCATGCTACACTTCTATAATGAATCTATGTCATTTAGGGATATTGGTAATGTAGTTGATGATGAACTTAGTCATGAGATATATGGCGAATGTTTCTTCAGCTCTTTATCAATATAACTAATGGACGAGATTGTTTTTGGATACCTTGTATGACTGCGTTTGTTGAGCTCATTTTGGTGTATGTATTTTATTTAACATATGTTCGCCCAAATGGGAGATTGTTGGATTTAATTTTCTATTGTGGGCTTAATATGTAAAATTAAATATGTACAGCAGTCCAATTGTAAAGTCAATTTTAAATGTGGTCTTGATTGTGAATAATTGACTATTGAGGTATCAACTAATTATAGATATTAAGTGTAGAGACCATTATATAATTCCTATTTCGTTAAAGGACCGAAATAGGAATTGTACTAACCCTACAGGTATATAAAGGTCGTGGTCCCCAGAGGAGTTGAATACGATTCAGTTTTTACGTTCCTTTCGTATTGCTTCCGCTAAATCGATTCTTCAATTCTCTGGAAGGCTGCAAACCTAACTCTATACATCAAGATCGACGAACAACGATGTCAGGTACGCAACCTTTTCTTATTCAATCTATTTTGTTGAATCTAGTGGTTTGCACGATCTAGGTTATTATTGAATTATTTGAGATTAATTATTAACATTATCCTCAATGCAAAATAATAAGCACAAAAAGATAAAAATAGGGAAACAGAATACTCCCCTGAGAGCAAATAAGGACATAATGCGAACAATCAACACTCAGAAATTTCGCTTGGAGGGTATTAATCTTCTCTTCAACTCGAAAACAGACAATAAGAGAAGAGAAGAACAACCGTTGATTAGTGGTGAATGGCGAAGAACAAAAGTGACTAAGGCTGAAAATTGCACGACTGTTCGATTCCAAGGAAAAAAACAAATCAGACTTTGGCTTTGAGAGGAAAACAAATCGACTGGTGGCTAGAGAAGGATGAATTGACCGGTGACAAGCAAACACCTAACGGAACGCCAACGACAATAAAAATAGAATGGTAGATCGGTCGCATTTTCGGCCCTAACTCGAGCAACTTATTCTTTTTTTTTTTAAGCAGAAACACAAAAAGAATGAAAAAGATAACCAGTGATAAGCAATGGTCGTCGATGAAGAATGTGAAGGGATGAAGGTCTTTTCGTTTGAGTTGTTCTTTTCGTTTACGTCCATGGGAAGGAAAAGAAAAGAAAGAAAAGGAAGAGGGAACGTTAGGGGAAACAAAAATAAATAAAAAACATTATTTTTTATATTTTTTATCGATTTATATATATATATATATATATATAATTAAAAATCTAACTAAGTTTTTTAGAACTAAAGCTTAGTTTCACTGTGTGACTGCGAAAATCTCTGTCTCGTTTGCACAAAATACTTTCTATAACCAATTTAGATTTTCACAATCTCCTTATGGAAATCTCTGTCTTTTGATCTATTATACGTGTTCCACCCCAAACTTTAAACCTCAAAACCTGATAGGAAAATTAGAAATATAAACAAAAAAAAAAAAAAAAAAAAAAACCAATACACGTAGTTCTAGTTTATAGTCATAGCTCGACTTTCCACTCCCTTTAGTCTACCTATGTTAATATTCCAATTTTTGAATTAAACCGATTCGCAATATAAGGCGTTAACCTGTGACCATTCACCTTAAATGTCTCACCCGACTTTAAATGCTTAATGTCTCACCGCATCGCATTTATCAATTGACCAATTTGAGCTTCCAAATTCTTAATAGGAGCCTCTTGATTTTGAAACCTTATCTCTGCAGCACTAATATATTTTGACATTAAATCTTCCACAGAAGGCTTCTTTTCCTGTTGTTGTGGAGGAGCTTGAGGTTGGAAACTTGGTGGCGGTTGCCTTCCTTGATTAGCATTACTCCGAGAAAAATTGGGATGGTTCCTCCAACCGGGATTGTATGTGTTGTTGAAAGGATTATTTTACTTGGATAAATTATTCACAAAGTTAGCTTAATTAGGAATTTTATTAACATGAAACATATTACCTATTGACACTTATGGTTAGGGTGCGCTCCACCACAAAAATCACAAGCAATTGTGACAATTTTAGGTTTTTGAATTAGTAATCCCTCTATCTTTCTATTCAAAACCTCCACTTAAGCAGCTAGAGATGTCATAGCATTAATGCTCTACAACCAAATGACTTCTTTGGTTGAGCTCTTTCATTTTGATATAAATACATGTTGGAGATCATCGCATCAATAAGAACATAAGCTTCTCGTGGTGTTTTCCTATTCAAAGAACCTCCAGTAGCAGCATCAATCATGTTCCTTACGTGAACACTAATAACTTCATAAAAAAATCTACACTTGCATCCATAAAGGTATTTTATGATGAGGGCACTTTCTCAACAAGTCCTTGAACATTTCCCATGCCTCATTATTGGCTCAGTCTCACCCTGTACAAAAGAAGAAACTTCATTTAATATTTTTATAGTTTTGCTAGTGGAAAATACTTATCAAAAAACTTCTTTAATAGATTCTCCCATGATCTAATGGAACTGAATGGCAAATATGTAAGCCAACTCTTTGCTTTATCCCTTAGAGTAAAGGGAAAAAGTTCTAACCAAACTATCTCATTGGGCACTCCATTATATTTGAAAGTGGCGCACAACTCAAGAAAATTGGCAATATGTTAATGAGGATCTTCGTGGTCTAAACCTCCAAATTGATATTTGTTTTGAATCATTTGAATAATTTGAGGTTTGATCTTAAAATAATTTGCTGGAATAGCTGACTTAACAATAGGAGGTGCGACTCCATTCAGTTGTGCCATCACATAGTCTTGCATGGTGCATTATGGTCTTTGACCTTTATTTTGGCCATTGTAAACACCATTATTTCCTCTATTATTTCAACCATTTCCTCTATTAGCTCCATTAGCGTCATTAATGACATTTTCTTAATTAACATGCACCATATCATTGAATTGTGGTGGAATTATACCATCATTTGGAGGATCTACCATATTAGCTTGTCGAGCTAATCTTCTTCTTAAGCCAAAAGTTATGTTAGGCTCTGGATCAAATTCTTCCCGTGATAAACCACTAGCTCTAATCATACACCAACAAGACTATCTGAAAGAAACAAGCTCAAACAAAAACTATAAAATCTCAAATTACTAAACAAATATAAGAAAATTTTCAACCAAATCTATGGTCCCCAGCAACGGGCTAAAAAGTTGACGCATCCTAGGCAACACTTGTAACACCCTCCGCCCAGTGCCGTGAGACCCGACAACGGATGCCACATTCGGTGCCGGAGACACCGTCTTAACTTAACATACAAATCATAAAATTAGATTCTGAAGTAGAAGTAATTGAGTATTCACAAGTTTAGCGAGTAATATTTTTTTTTTATGGATAATCATTTCCTTTCATTTTCATCTCTTTTTTTTTTTTTGAAAAATAGATTGGGAAAAATCCTACAGAACTACTGTAAGAATTTCCCTTTAAAAACTGAGCTCGCCAAACATGTGAATACAAAACACTCCCAAGTAAACTCCAAACTCCCAACATCTCCAAATAATCATCATAACACAACAACACTTCTATATTTTCATAACTATATAAATCCTCAATATCATTTTAATATTCATCAATTAATTATACTCAATATCTTCCTCGGATCTAAATAAAATATTATCCCCCTCTCTATAGCACCATTCATGACCCGATAAAATAATATCATTTTAAGATTCGAAAATTTTGGGGCGTTACAACACTAATAAGTGTAGTATTCATTCAAGTAGTATAGGACTTAGAGTCCTAAATATCGTTCCCTCAGAGATCAAAGTTTGGACGTCAATTAATCCAAAGGTATCCCTATTATTTGAGAAAATGATTAAATGAGAGATTGCAATTAAGTAAACTAGTTGAATTAAACAAACAAATAATTGAAATTATAGATAAACCAATGACTTAAAGAGTTAGAATCCACAATCCACCTTGATTAATTAGGATGCAATTTCTATAGTGAAAATAAAATTTGAGATTGGTATGTTCTTCTTGAGCTTATTTGAATATCTTATCTAGAAATAAATTTTCAATTCAATTTGAACTCTTACCAGGAAACTTAAAGATTCAATTGCATAAAATTGAATCAATTTTTAATTCCTCCTACTAGGAAATGAATTAAACCACAAATCAATCTTAGGCCTTCTATCATAAAACACCAAAGAATAATAAGTTATGCAAAAATCATAAGAACGTACATGAAATTGATTTACCCAAAATTCTTAATTCTTCCACGAGAAACAAACTAAGGAAATAGAATCAATCAAACAACACACAAGCATTAAGATCAAAGTTTTGTATAAATCTCAAATTGAAATTCATATATTAGAAATTAAGCATCCATCAAAATCAAGGGTTCATATTTCTCCTAACAAAAGAGAACTACTCCATAGCTATATCAAAAGAATAGAAGAAAGAAAGAGAAGAATTCATGCTTCAATCTAGAAATTATAGAAATAGAAATCAAACTAGAAAATCCAGTCTTTGCCTATGGCTTCTTTCTCCACAAAAGTAAGGAAGAATAGATTTTTCTCTTTTTTTTTCTAAGTTCTAAGATGGCTAATCATATCCTTCCTCAAAATCTATACTTTTTCACCCATAAAGCCCTCGTAATAATATGTGATAAAGAGAAGTGTAAAAGCCTCTCCCAAAACCAAAAGGTTCTTTTTCCATAACCATCCATCTTCTAACTTCTCTTTTATTTTCCAAGATCAGGTTATGGTCTCCGAAGTTCTAGCACTTTTCCATAGCTGTTTCTGATTTCCACAGTTGAGTTATGAAAATCTCTGTACCCAAGCTCTTTTCTCCAAATCGCATCAATTTTCTTCCAGGACTCCATAACCACCAAAATACCTATAAAAACATTAAAAACAACTAAAATAAATCAAAAAATAAATAGACACAAAAATTAAACAAATTTGTTAACAAAATCCATTGAAAACACACCAAAAAGACACCATAAACACTAAAAAATTATGAAAAATATCTAAATATCAGCTTGCTTGAGATTTTGGGAGGCAGCCTTTACTTCATCGGTATAGCTAAACTGACTCTTTTTAAGAGATTGGTAAGTGGGCGAGCTATCAATCCATGATTGCATACTTATTTTCTGTAATAACCTGTAAAGCCTAAGAATCCATGGAACTCAAAGACATTAGTAGGCCTAGGTCAATTGAGCATAGTTTTAATTTTTTTTTTCCTTATCAACCTTAACTCCATATGATGAGATAACAAGCCCCAAATACTCTTGCTCTTATAGGCCAAATGCACATTTGGAAATTTTAATTAAAAATTAGTAATGCCTTAATATCTCAAGTGCCTTCTTAACATGTTCAAGATGCATGTGCCAATTGGGACTATGTATGAAAATATCATCAAAAAATACTAGCATGAACTTGCAAAGATAGAGACAAAATATGGTGTTTATGATAGCTTGAAAAGTGGATGGGGCATTGCAAAGGCCAAAGGGCATGACAAAATATTTATAATGTCCATTGTGCGTGTGAAAAGCAATTTTATGGATGTCTGGTGGGTGGACTCAAACTTAGTGATATCCGGCTCATAAATCAAGTTTAGTAAAGTAACATGCCTTATGGAGCTCAACTAGCATTTCATCAACTATAAGGATTGGAAATAGTCCTTTACAGTTATAGTATTAAGGGCCCTATAATCGGTCCAAAATCGCCATGTCCCATCTTTCTTTTTAACTAGCTATAAATGGACTAGTGTTAGGTCTAATGAGCTCCAATTTTCATATGTCATGAACTTGTTTCTCAATTTCATCTTTTTGAAAATAGGCACACATGTAAGGCTTAACATTCACTGGTTACGTTCCTTCCTTCAGGTTAATGTGATGTTCTACTTCTCTTAAAGGATGTAACTGATTCAGCTCTTAAAATATGTCCTTAAATGCATTTAGGAGTTACTGCATTTCAGGATGAACACCTTATAGGGTAGCTTTGTTAGTAGTTTGATGGCAAAGAACCATGATTTAACTGCGATTTCATACCTCCTTTGTGATGGACTTCAAAGAAGCTGTTTGAATTTGCTAAGAATCTACGCCTTGCAATTTTCTGGTTTGATTGTCGTATTGAAAATCAATCATCAATTACTTCCAATCACATATCACTGCTCCCAATTGCTCCAACCAGTGAATGTCTAACACCAAATCCAAAGCCATTAAAGGTAAAGAATAAAGGGTAAGAGAGAAAGTGATACCTTAGGTCATCACTTAGGCATTCTCGAATTTGCCTTGGCATTTGAATGGCATCCCATTAGCCACTTTCACATCAAATGGTTCAGTAGGAATAACAAATAGATTCAATACACTAATGAAATTATGGGTGGAGCCAATATTGGTAAAAACAACCATTTCATAGTGCCCAATTTTAGTAAGCACTCACATGGTTTTATATGTTGTCAATCCGATCAAAGCATGTAAAGATATTTCAAGTTGAGAATCCTCTTCATCTGAGTTATCTGGGTTACCTTCTAATAATAATAGTTACGGCCCTCGACATTTATGACCTGTGTGAATTTTGCATCACAGTTAAAGCATAACCCATGAGCATGCCTTTTTTGTGTCTCATCCCAAGTGAGTCGTTTCACAGGTGAAGTCGTCTTATTTGTTATTAGGGATGTGGAGTCTTATTGAGTAAGAGGCATGCCAATTTTCTTTGACGAGTTAACTGCTTATCTGAGCCAAACTGATAGCTTCTTTCAAGGTCTTCAGTTTGAAATTCTGATTCCATCGGCAATTTTAGGCTTGAGTCCACCCATGAAAGTGCTAACTAAGGCTTTTTGAGACCATCCTTGCACCTAGTTCCCAAGTCTTTCAAACTCCTTTTGGTAATCATGCAAGGATTCAGTTTGTCTAATCTTTGATAAGATTTCATCAAAGTCCTTATAGTCGGTAGGACCAAAATGAGCCCATAATTCTTCTACAAAGAGTTCCCATATCAGTGTTGTACCATCATCCATGAGCGTCCTACATAACCATTGCCGCCATATGTTTACTTCTCCTTCAAGGTGATAAGAAGCTAGAGATACCTTATGTATCTCTAAGGTTACTTGGTATTTGAAGAACTACTCCACTCTAGTAAACTATTCAGTGGGATCATTATTAACCATAAATGAAAGTGACAAATTCACAACAGACGCAAACAAAATAAAAAGAAAGCAAAAAAAAGAGACTGGCCCACTAAGTAGCTAATTGCTTACCTGGCAATAGATTAGCTGTAACTTATTTTTAGTTTGTTAGCACAGCTCTATAGGTAGTTACAACTTCTTCCTTTGTTATTGCTTTTCTGTTATCTTCTTATTCTTGTATATATTCAGAACTCACAGATTAATAGAAACAAGATTTCCTTTTCCTTCAATCTGATCTCGTTTCATGGTATCAGAGCAATTTCTTTTCCTGCGTTCATTTTTCTAGAAGCTTCTTCATTTGCTTCTTATTATTAACTTATGCTTGAATAGTTACATAAATTTTCCTTTAATCTGCAATGGCGGATCACCTTCAAAATCCTTCCAATCCTTTCTTCCTTCACCCAAACGAGAATCCTGCATTGATTCTTGTATCACCTCTTCTTGATGGATCAAATTACCATTCCTGGGCCAGGGCAATGAAAATGGCGCTGGCTTCCAAAAACAAACTCTCTTTTATAGATGGTTCAATCATAATTCCAGCAAAAACAGACCTGATGCACTCAACTTGGGAGAGATGCAACACTATGGTGTTATCTTGGATTACTAAATCACTTTCACCTTCAATTGCTCAGAGTGTTTTGTGGATAGACATCACTGCTGATGTTTGGAATGATTTGCGAGATCGTTTTTCTCAAGGCGACATTATATGAATTTCAGACTTGCAAGAAGAAATCTATGGCTTCAAGCAAGGTGATCTTTCAGTTACTGAATATTTTACACAGTTAAAGATCTTATGGGATGAACTGTTGAATTTTAGGCCAATACCTATTTGTTCATGTGAAATAACCTGCAATTGTGGTGCCATTTCAACTTTTAAGAGCTATATGCAAGCAGATTATGTAGTCAGGTTTTTGAAGGGACTCAATGAGAATTTTTCTAACGTCAAAACTCAGATCATGTTAATTGAACCCTTACCTTCAATTAACAAGGTTTTCTCCTTAGTAATACAACAAGAAAGGCAGATAGCAGGGTCTGTGGAGCCCAAAGTCCTTATTAATCGAGTAATGAGAAATGATAACAACCATGGGAACACAAAATCTGAGTTTCACAGAGGAACAGGCAGAGGACAATACAATTCCTTCAGAGGAAGAGGTTTTCATAGCAATACTAGTGTTAAAGTTTGGTCTTATTGTGGAAAGGAGAGGCACACCATTGAAACTTGTTATAGAAAGCATGGCTTTCCACCAGGATTTAAGTTTAAGAATCCTAATTTTTCCACTACAAGTGCCAATGTTGTTTCTGCAGAAAACATTGAAAAATCAAATAATTTTGGTTTGCAGCCCTCTTTTCCTACGCAAAACTCTCATGAAGCTATGCTTTTCACCCCTGAGCAACACCAGAAACTCTTATCTTTGATTCAAGATCAATCTATGTCTAATAGCTCGGTAAATCACATCACCACTGCAAATGATATTCCAACCAAACAACTAGAACAAATTGCCTCAGAAGGTAATCAAAAGGTTGCAGGTAATCATTTTCTCCTTGCTTCTGTGACAGACCATGGATCTTGGATTTTAGATACAGGTGCCACAGACCATATATCCACTTCTCTTGCATTTTTTACCTCATATAAGAAAATCAGACCAATTAAAGTGAAATTACCCAACAATACCTATGTAATAGCTTGCTATTCAGGCTCAATGCATTTTAGTAATGATTTGTTTCTTGTTGATGTGTTGTATGTGCCAGAATTTCATTTCAATCTTATCTCCATTACCAAACTTATCAAAACTTTACATTGTATGCTACACTTACAAGACAATTATTGCCTTATACAGGATCAGACTACCTCGAGGATGATTGGTTCAGCTGGAATTAGAGACGCTTTATACATCTTGCAGCAACCAGTTTCAAACACAACCAAGAGTGCTTCAGTCTTTAATTCAACAGTACAATCCATTTCAACTTTCTCTCCCAATCATCTGCATTTTAGACTAGGCCATCCGTCTCATTCCATAATCAAGGCTATTTCTAAAGATTTTCCTTTTGTTAATTGTAACAATAATACATATGAACCATGTGATGTTTGTCATTTTTCAAAACAAAGAAAACTCTCTTTTCCCCTTAGCACCACTGCTTCAATTGTTATTTTTCAATTGTTACATGTTGATATTTGGGGACCTTTGTCCATTCCATCTATACATGGTCATCGATATTTTCTCACTATCATAGATGATTACAGTAGGCACACCTGGATTTATCCTATGAAAGCTAAGTCAGAAACTAGATCATTACTTCAAGCTTTCATTAATTTAGTTGAGACTCAATTTAATACTAAAGTCAAATCCATTAGAAGTGATAATGGTCCTGAGTTCCTAATGAATGACTTTTATGCTTTTAAAGGTATTTCCCACCAAACTACATGTGTTGAGACTCCCCAGCAAAATGGGATTGTAGAGCGCAAACACCAACATCTCTTAAATGTCACAAGAGCCCTTATGTTTCAGTCTAACCTGCCCAAAGCCTTTTGGTCCTATGCTGTCCTTCACTCCATTTTTCTTATTAATAGAATTCCCAGCCCCCTTATTCAAAATAAAAGCCCTTTTCAAAAACTCTATAATACTTCACCAGATTTTAATGAACTCAGAGTTTTTGGCTCTCTATGCTTTGCCTCCACTCTTACCAATCACAGAACTAAGCTTGACCCCAGGGCTAGGAAATGCGTATTTTTAGGTTTCAAACCTGGTACAAAGGGTTACATTCTCCTAGATTTGACAACTAGAGAAATTTTTCTTTCAAGACATGTTCAGTTCTATGAAAGTCACTTCCCTTTTTCTCACCCCTCTTACCCACCTGTAATTCCCTCTTTGAATTCCTTTGCTGACACCTTATATCCTTTTTCAGCTACACAGCAGCACTTCACGCCTTCCAATTCCCCATTTCCTACACATTCAGCTACCCCATAAACATATTCACAGTCACCCACTTTGCAATCCCAAAACCCAGCTACCACCTCTCCTGTTACATAACCCCTTCCATTAGCTACACGTCACTCCACTAGAGTTAGAAAAACCCCCCACATACCTGCAAGATTATTATTGCAACTTAGTTTCAGCAGAATTAGCATGCTCAGGTACGAGGTATCCTCTCTCCTCTGTCATTTCCTATACTCACCTTTCCCCCTCTTATTCTCATTATGTTCTTAACATTTCCACTTTTGTTGAACCTAAAACATTTGCTCAAGCAAACAATCATTCTCAATGGAAAGAGGCTATGGCTGGTGAACTTCAAGCCCTTGCCTGCACTAAAACCTGGAAGCTAGTTGATTTACCTGCAGGGAAAATTCCTATTGGCTGCAAGTGGGTATACAAGATAAAGCATAGGTCTGATGGTTCAATAGAGAGGTACAAGGCTAGGCTTGTGGCCAAAGGGTACACTCAAGTGGAGGGTCTTGATTACTTGGAAACTTTTTCACCTGTTGCAAAAATGACTACTCTTAGATTACTATTGGCTCTAGCCTCTATTCACTCATGGCATATTCACCAATTAGATGTGAATAATGCCTTTTTGCATGGGGATCTTAAAGAGGAAATGTACATGACCCCGCCCCCAGGCTTGACTCTCTCTAATCCTAAGCAAGTTTGCCTTTTACAAAAGTCCCTTTATGGCCTCAAACAGGCAAGCAGGCAATGGTTTTCAAAGATATCTGAAGTCCTTCTTAATTCTGGCTACTCACAGTCCTCATATGATCACTCTATGTTCATCAAAAACAAGTTAGCTTCCTTTACCATTTTACTTGTATATGTTGATGATATCCTCTTGACAGGTGATGATGTTTTTGAGATTGATTTGGTCAAACAGAACCTTGATTCCTTGTTCAAGATTAAAGATCTAGGTCCTTTAAAGTTTTTCTTAGGTCTTGAAATTGCAAGGTCACAGCAAGGTATTTCTTTATGTCAGTGGAAATACGCTTTAGAGCTTCTCTCGGACACAGGCTATCTTGCAGCTAAGCCTGCTTCCACTCCCATGGATTCCCACCAGAAGTTCAGCTCTCATTCTGGATCCCCATTACCAAATTCAGCTGTTTATCGAAGATTGGTTGGGAAACTGTTGTACCTCACCACCACAAGGCTCGATATCACATTCTCAGTCAACCACTTAAGTCAATTTTTATCCAAGCCTACCACAGTTCATTTACAAGCACTCCATAGAATACTGAGGTACATCAAATCAGCCCCAGGCAAAGGCCTTTTCTTCGCTGCTTCTTCTTCTTCTTGCACTCTTAAAGCCTTCAGTGATTCGGATTGGGCCGGTTGTGTTGATACTAGAAGATCCATCCCTGGCTTTAGTGTTTATCTTGGCAATTCCTTAATCAGTTGGAAATCTAAGAAACAGCAAACTGTCTCTAGATCATCCTCCGAGGCTGAGTACAGAGCCCTTGCAGCAGTCACTTCTGAGGTCCAATGGTTAAAATACATGTTGACTGAGCTTTCTTTCCCACACCCTTAGCCTGTTAGCATTTACTGTGATAATCAATCAGCTATACACATTGCTACCAACCCTACATTCCATGAGAGAACCAAGCATATTGAGCTTGATTGCCATATTGTCAGGGAAAAAGTCAATTCGGGTCTCATTCACCTCCTTCCCATCTCCTCCTCAGCCCAACTAGCTGACATTTTCACCAAACCCCTTCCTTCCCCATCCTTCCACTCTTTTGTGCTCAAGCTGGGAATGGTGAATATCCATTCTCCAGCTTGCGAGGGGTTATTAACCATAAATGAAAGTGACAAATTCATAGCAGACGCAAACAAAATGAAAAGAAAGCAAAAAAAAGAGACTGGCCCACTAAGTAGCTAATTGCTTACCTGGCAATAGATTAGCTGTAACTTATTTTTAGTTTGTTAGCACAGCTCTATAGGTAGTTACAACTTCTTCCTTTGTTATTGCTTTTCTGTTATCTTCTTATTCTTGTATATATTCAGAACTCACAGATTAATAGAAACAAGATTTCCTTTTCCTTCAATCTGATCTCGTTTCAATCATCTCCTTAGAATTTAAGAAACTCAAGCTCAGATAATTTGGATGAAAATAATGGTTGTCCACCTTTAGTTAGATCCCTCTCTTGTGTTATAAGGAAATTTGATAGTAATGCTTTTATTTGCCTTGTTAATAGTTTTCTCCAATTAGTGTAGGTTGTCATTCATACCTTGCTCCAATTTGCTGAAGTTGTCTTAGAGGGTTCCCATAGTTGACTCTAGGTTTTCGATTCTTTCCTTGTTGGTTGCCATCACGGCTCTGATATCAAATGATAGGTCCCAACTAAATGAAACAAAGGACAAAGAAAATAAATTCTGCCTAGGGTGAGAATTAAACCACAGTGTTTGAGTTTGAATTTAGCTTGCCTTTTCATTATTTTCTTGAACATATAAATACATAAAAAAAGATAATCATGTCACAAAGATATTGCTAAACTGATAGCTAATTGCAAGGGAATAGCCAAAATTATTGAAATAAGAAAGTAAGAATTTAAACAAATCACATTTTCTAGTCCTATTTTCAAGCAAGCTATTAAACAAATCTAGATTTAATCTCTTTTAGTCTCTTTATGTTTGTCAAAAAATGCCTCAATGTATCTCTTGCATCTTGAAGTTTTTTGTTATCATATGACATCCACTCGCACTCCACTATATCCTCATCTTCTTCCTCATCAAATTCCTTATCTTCATCCTTATCTCTCTCCCTAACATGAGATGTTGTTGCAGCTTCATTCAACCCCCGAAAAAAATGCATTTACTGACTCAACACCAACATTAACAAAAGAGCTCTTTTTCTTCTCCCACCCTATTAATTGTTCTACTTCGACTACTTGCCTTAGGAAATTTATAATTTATTGCAAACCCAGTAGGCCCATATGAAAAATGAATGCCCAACACAACTCACTAAAGTTAATATGCTCAATAGTATCAAATTGGCAATTTTCATCTAATAAACTACTACTTGAAACACCTTACGCTTTTCCCTTTTTAATATATCCATGACTAGTAGTTAGGTCACATACATTATCAGTAACATCCTTACGTGCAGTTACATTTTTATACCTAATGATTGTATGTTCAATATATACATCTACCATTTTATCTTTTTCTTAAAAAGTCCACTAACATTTTGCTAGTCCCTTATATAAAAAAAGTGAGCTCATATGCTAGAGGTCTTCCTTGTTGTCTAAAGTGCTTTTTTTTTCTATCATTTTATCTCCCATTACAACTTGCATGCATGTATGAAAGACTTCAATAAAGAAAATTATACTCAATTCCTATTTATCCCTCCAATATATACACAATGACTACCTATTACCATAATTCACTTCAACTTAACACTCATACCCATTGTATTTAAAAAAGAAAGATGAAAACACATAAAAGCACAAGTAATATTAGAAATACTCGTTCTTATCATTAAGCAAACTAAGCATAATAAAAATATAATCAAGACACGCATGCCACGTCAAATAAGGTTTTAACATAGTCAAAGGAAGACATGCCTGTTGTCCATATCATATAAAGGCTCCATTATACTTTGGTCATAAACAAGCATTCACTTATCCGATCAAAATCAATTGTGCTTTCAAGCACTTCATGATGTATCCTTAAACAAAAAATTAAAAAAAAAAATAGAGTTTTGCAATTTGGAATGAAGGGACCAATCCCAATTAGGACTTAGCTGGTTCGTTTTAGATTTGCAATTAATGAGAGAGAATTTTGAAAATTCATCAATAATTTCACCTTAGATGTAGTGGCAAGCCTTTTTAATCCAATTCGACTGCTATAGATAATATGAGACCCATATCATATGAAGTCTACAATCTAGTAAGCAAAGTCAGCAATAGACACTTGATTGTATCTTTTAATATGTTTTGACACTCAATTGAAATTATTTTCCGGTCAAGCAATCAAATTGTAATAATTAAAAAGTTCAAGCACTTCATTTATCATTATCCCAGCCCATACATAAGTATGGTCTCTACCCTTAACTTTCTTTTTTCTCCAATTTCCATTGCAACATCAATCATTTCACCACCATCAATTATCTTTTTTCAATTATCCTTTTTCAAAATTCAGATTTATGTTTGGCTTTCATAATTTAAGCCCCTCTTGTTTCTATTTCCATCCACCAATTAAATAACATAATAAGCATAAAAAAGAGAGATATATATATTTTTTGTTGGCGGATGAGAAGAAGAGGGAGGGAGGTAGAGATAACGAGAGTGGGTTTAAGGATTGAACCTAATAAATGGAGAAGGATTGAACCAAAGGAATGGAGAGAGTGGGTTGTGCATCGATGTACAAGAAGGATTCGACTCGTGTGAAATGGGTAAACATGGGAGAAAGAGGGGCAAATAACAAATAAAAGGGAAAGGGAAAAAATCATTTTTATAGAAAGTAATTTTGCTTTTAACTAAATTTTGACGGAAAACTAACTATTTTTTTGACATAACGACTGAATTATTACACAAAGGCAAATCTCGGGGATGTTCTAAATATTTATATAAACAGTAAAGACTATTTAGACAAAATAATTATGTTTTCTATTTGTAATTCAATGAATTTAACCATATTTGAAAAGGCTCAAATATAAATAGTCTTTTTTAAGTAAATTATATACAAAGTTACAACATTATTTCATTGAGTTGGGATTTTTTCTATTTTAAACGAAATTATTTCTTCCAATATGATTTTTGTATATTGATAGAATTAAAAATAATATCATTATGCAAAAATTTTCTCCATCCATAATATTCAACAGTTAACCACTTATTAGACAAATTTCAGTTTATATATTTATTAATTTTTGATATTTAGTAAAATTTAATAATAACATTAATATTTTAAAAAAGTTATACTTTTTTATTAATATGTAATACGTTTCAGTTTCACTTTGAGTTTCTTTTTTCAACAATTAATGAAATTAAAGATATAATTAATATTATTTTGAAGCAATAAATAAAATAAAATATCATTAATATATACCATTAATATTTTGAAATTTTTATTTTAAAGGAAATTATTTTTACTTATATCGACATAAATTTATATATTTTTATCTATTTTGATTTATTATTTTGTTATTTTTATAATTTATTTTTTTTAATTTAAATATTGACGAAACTAGAATTACTATCATTAATGATATTAATAATAATTTTTTAACTTTTAATAATTAATGAAATAATAATATCTTTAATATTCGTAATAAAACGTTTCAGTTGCTTTTTTAATAAGTAATGGAATTAATAATACCATTAATATTATTTTAAAGTAATAAACAAAAATAATGATTCTACTAACATTTTCGATTTCTTTTTTCTAATAAATATTTTTATTAATATTTTTCAAATAATAATAAAAAATTACACATCCATACAAATGCATAGGAACGTGACAAGTCAATGATTTTATATTATTTGTAAGAGAACTGCATTAACACCTTGTTTGTAATGTATCTTGTATTAGGATTCAATTCAAGGATGTAAAGATTTGGAAATCCAAAATAAATATGGGTTAAATTCTATTTGGTTTTATTGTATTTGGATCCAGGAGAGAATAGCGTATTTTGAAAATAAAATTAAATAAGATTACATAAATTAATTAGTATATATAGTAAGATTATATAACGGTTGAATACAATTTTAGTCTTGAATTTTGTAGGTGTTTTATCGTGCACTTAATTTGTAAATTTTGATAATATTACATACCTTTCGACACTAATATCAATAATTTTAATGATGTTTACATTTTATTTGTAAAATATCGGCTTGATATGTAGTTAGCATAACTTTTAAAACAACAATTTTTATAAATTTCAACTTTTTAATAAGTGTTTAATTGATCTAATTTTGCAAGTTGAAGTGTTTTATAAAATAAATTTGAAAATTAAAGTGTTTAATAAGTATAGTTTTATATAGGCATGGCCGATTCAATGAACCGCCGTTTCCGGTTCATTGAACCGCTGGTTCGAGATGTTTAAAATTTTGAAACGGAACCGACCCTTGAACCTCCGATTTCGGTCCGGTTTCGGTTCCGGCACGATTCTAATGAACCGACGGTTCGAATTACGGTTCCGATTCGGTTCCGGTATTACATAAATTTTTAAAAAAATAATAAAATTTTGATTTCAAATTCATAAATAAATAATAATTTTAAAATATTTAGATTTTATTAACTAAATAAATTATTATAAAATTTTAAAAGAAAAACTTCTATTAACTTATAAATATTATTACATTAAATTTACAAATTTTACTAACTCATTAATATAGAAAATTATAGTTTTTTTATTTTGGGCTTAAATTAAACTAAAATTGAAAATTTTTAATTTAATTGTCTACGTATCCTCTTGGGAATTAGAAGAAATTAAAGCCCACATAGTTCTTTTTTTTTATTACAATGGAAAATAACCTCCCAATTATTACAATTAATTTTAGTCATCGATGCTACTAGTCCCCATTGATGAGCCGAAATCATCATCATCGCTTGAATTTTGTTGGTCTTGAGTTCTCAATGCCGTTCTAGTTCAATTGTCAACACATTCTTGCATTTCCACATTATTTGGTGATAATCTTGACCGTGTTAGCCATAAAATTTATCCACCTGCACTAAAAGCTTATTCCACTGAAACAGTAGAAATTAGACAAGTAAAAATATCTTTTGCAATTGAAGCTAAGACTGGAAAGCGATTTGCATGCTTTTTCCACTAACCCAAAATGTCAAATTTTGTTAGGTCTTCATCCGCATCATCACCTAAAAACTCAATCTGTGCTAATATATGTCTCAATTTCTGTGTATGAATGTGGACATTCCCTTGATTTTTTTGAAACATTTTACATGAAAGTAAATTGTGTAGAATGAAATTTAGTGGATTTGTGTAGTTCGTGAATGTGATACTTGAGGAAGGGGAACTACTAATTTAGAATACTGATCATACAATTGACGGACATACCTTAAAATATTATTAGTAAGAGAAAAATAATCTTCTTCAATATTAAAATATCCATAATAAAGACGAAAAAATTCTTGTAATGCAACTAACTTAAATCTAAGACAAAGAAAAAATGAAACTAAATTTAAATCCGGAATTTCAGTATAATATTTTAACCATCTAGTTTTCATCATGAATATACATTCTTGTAAATTATCATCATTTTCATTTTCAATTATGGCACTACTTATGGCCAAACAATGAAATGGAAATAAATGGGAAGTAGGATAATAAACACCACTAAAAATTCTTGTACAATTTTCAAAAACTTGCAAAATATCTAATATTTTTTTACAATTAGTCCAATTGGTTGGATAAAGTTGAAAATGTGATGCATGCAATTGCATAAATGAAGAAAGAATATCTTTATATTCATAAGACTCATTTAACATTTTACAAGTTGAATTCCACCTTATAGGAATATCTGTTGAAAATTTTTTATATTTTTTTCTCATAGAGTGACAAAAATTTTTAAATTCTTTTCTAACATATCCATGTGTCCATAAATGATTTAAAGCATTTTTTATTGGACGTAAAAATACATTTAATGTTGTTAATGCATCTTGAACATGTAAATTTAAAATATGACATGCACATATAGTGTGAAAAAATTGTCCACCAAATTTAGGTTGACAAAGAGTTTTTAATTCATTTATTGATGCCATATTTGCACTAGCATTATCAAAACCAATTGTAAAATTTTTTTTATTCAAACCATATTCTTCTAAAATAATATTTAACATGGTAAAAATATTATGGGCGGTGTGAGAGTCATCAAAAACTCTAAGTGCAATAATTCTTTTTTTGAATTTTCCATTCATTATCAATCTAATGGGAAGTAACACCCATATAAGAATGAGTTTGCCAAGCATCACACCAAATATCACAACAAATAGCAATTTTACCATTAAAATTTGCAAATACATTTTTTTAAATTTCTTTTTCTTTCAAATAAATAGATAAGATAATCCTTTTAAGTGTATTCCTAGGTATCTTTTTTGCTAAAGGATTTAATGCTTTTTTACAATAATTATTAAATCTAATTTTTTCACCAAATTAAAAAGATAATCGTTCCATACAAACCATTTTAGTCATTTCAATTTCATTAGTTTCATCACTATATTTTAAATAGAGGAGTGTTAGGATCACCATATCTTGATGACGATAATTGAGTTTGAGTTACATCCACTCCTACCTCACTTGCATGATGTGATTTTAAATGCATATTGAGAGTGCCATAGCCTCCTCTAATCAAAAGAATGCATATTCTTTTTACAATAATCACATCGAACCGCATTGATTTCTCCGTTATCTTGAACAATTTTTGCAAAGTGGTTCTTGAAAATATATGATTTTGGTGGTTTACCTATTGAAATATTAGGAGATGTTGCTTCTTCTTGTAGTGGATGACGACGAATATAACGTTCTTCAACTAGAGTTTGATATTGAACTTCATCATTAAATTGTGGTGAAAAATCAATTAATAGATCGTTTGAATCAATTTCTTCCACGCTTTGAGCAACTCGCATTCCCTTGGAGTTTTGTGAATTGTGTGCCATGTTTTTAAATGGAACTATGGAAAAAAATGAATAAATGGAATATGAAATTAATGGAATGAGTTGGAAATTATTATTTTGAAATACTAAGAAAATTATTAAAAAAATCAAATGAAGTAAATTTATGAATGGAAAAATTGAGATTAGAAAGAATTAGAATTGGATGTATGAAAATAAAAAATAAACAAAAGATAATTTCAATATTAAGAAAAATAAAGCAATAGAAAAAATAATGAACTATGTAATTTTGAGAGAATTTTGATCGAGAATAAAAGGAGAGTTATGACATAATTGGTTGTGAAAAAAATCATCAACTCATCATATTTATACATATTTTTCACTTTTTAGTTTTCCAAATTGTCTCTTATAACAGAAAAATAACAACTACATTTTTGGATAATTTAGTAAATTATAATAAATAAATAAATAATTGATTAAAAATGAATAAAATTTATTTACCAAAAATAAAAAAATTAAAAGTCGTCTCAAGTTCTCAACTAGCCGTTTGTACCCTTTTTTTTGTACACATAAAATTATTATTTTTTTTTACAAATCAACTATTCATGTACATTTTTTATACAAATTAAATCAAATCATATGTACTTTTTTTCACTATTTTTTATAAATTATGTACCATTGTGTAGTTCTCTTCACCATAAATCAAATCAACTGCAATCAAATCAAGTGATATAAATTTTTTTATAAAAAATTTTAAGCTACAAATGATTTTGTTTGTGCATCCTGTTTGAACCGGACCGGAACCGCCGGTTCCAAGCTGATTCAGGTTCTTTTTTTAACATTCACATGAATCTTAACCGGCCCTTGGACTGTCGATTTCTGTTCAAAATTTTGGACCATCGATTTCGGTTCAAAATTTTGAACCGCCGGTTCCAGTTTATCTACAGTACAGTTTGATTCAGTTCGATATAGATTAAAACTGAACTGGTGGTTATATTTAATTTTATAAGTTAAAGTGTTTAATAGATAAAAATAAAACTTAAAGATATGAGAAGGTTAAAGTCATAACGCTGATCGATGAATTTATGTTAGTTGCTTTTTGGTTCGGGGGCTTGGCTTAGCATTGACAATACCAAAAAAAACAAATATTTAAATTAAAATTGTTTTAACAATTTTTTAATACTTATTAAATGAAATGAGAGATTTGAAGTAGAGGTGGGTAACACGTGGAGCCGATTCTAAGAGAGCAGAAGTGGGTTGCGTGTGTGCCGTCACGTTGGCTCTTCGGTTAGTTAGTTGGACTGCTCTAAGACTTCTCCGCTCCTTTTCTTGATTATAAATTATAACATCGGCAACCTCATGTTTTTCTTTTTTCAAAATTGATATATTATTGTAATAACAACAACTGTTATTGAAAATAATTAATTATGAAAAACCTCCAACCTTTGGACATAGTTTTAATTCTGACCCTTTTATATCTAAAATCACAATTAACTCCCTAAGTTGCCCATTTTTTTTTACGCAAATTATTTAAATTCAAATCAATCTGAATAACATTATAGATAATATATAATAATAATACTTTCATTCCATAATACTTGTTACATTTGTTGTTTCAATAAAGAATAATTTTTTTTTTACATATTTACCATTTGTATATGACAATTAATTATTACTCTAATTTAATTTTTCTTAGAGAATTAGTATGAAATTAAAAATAATATAGTCAATTTACTCAAATAATTTATTGTAACTTAGACAAATTTAATTGGATTTTTAAGAGATATGAAATTCCAAATGTGACATTCCAAATGTGACAAGTATTATGAAACATAGTTTAAATTATAATAAATTATTCAGTAAAATGACTATATTATCCTTAATTTAATATTAATTCTTTAAAAAAATTAAATTAGAATAATAATTATTAATCTTAAATAAAGAGTAAATATCGAAAATATATTTATTACTTCTTTAAACCATAAATGTAATAAGTATTATAGAATGGATATAATAATATTTTTATCGTTTTGATAACTCTTATTAATTAAATTCACCGAATCTAGGTAGTATGAAATGATCGAACTAAAGAGGAAAAATATTTTTGACGTGATCAAATTTCAAGAATTCTTCTCACCAGGAATTCGCAATTAAAAAATACCAATGAAGTTCTAACTCTCCGGTCTTATCTTTAAGCTTTTTTTTTCCAATATTTCTTCACCAATATTTTTGCTGTCTTTTAATCTAGCTTAATTTAGATCTTAATTTGCATGTGTAGATCTTCGATTAGTAGAGCATGGTAGTGCGGCATATTTCTCCATTGATGCTATTGACGCATAGCAGCAGAAACGCATCTGTATTCGTCATATGCTGCAAATTATTTAAAAAAAATCCAGTTATAGAATATCTGGATAAGTTATTATTTTGACATCAAAATCAATTAAAACACTAGTTACTGCTATGAAGATTTATATCTTTTATCAGATTAACTCCAAACAAAAAATATAATATTATATTTTTTAGTTTTAGTTTCACTCAATTACTAATAGAAAAGTTCTAGGTATAGTCTATAAGCTTATTTAAAATTCTTAATATTATTATTAATGAATTATATTTAAACAAAAAAAAAAGAAAAAAAAGAAAACATAGTTAATATGGTTTGGTCATAATTTTTTTACTTAATTTTTTCATAATAAAATACTTTTATTTACATTAAATATTAATGATCTATATTTGAAAGTTACTGAATGATGTTTTTTTTTTTTTTCAAAATTTGATTAATGGTAATTATAGTGCATTTTTTTTATATAGTGATAGAATAGAAAATTATAAAGACTACCTTCTTCTGAAAGGGAATACTGGAAAGATCATAAATGCAATGTAACACAATCAAGTTAAATATATAAACTAATCCATGTAACTCACAAAAATTTTTTTTGACACTTTCAACTTTTAGTTTAACTAATTAAACACTTCAATTTATATTTACTTCAATGTCTGTCTAATAAATATTTCAACTTGTAAAATTAGAGAGATTAAATATTTGTAAAATATAAAATTTATTATTCTAAAAGATATATTAACTATATATTAAATTAATATTTTGCATATACAAATGAAAACCGTTGTTAGCATGGAGGAGAAATGACAAAAATAAGTATTTGTGTGAGAGAGGTGGGTTATTTTTTTATTTATAAGTAAATTTTAATTCATCAAGAGAAAAAACAAATAATAAAATGAAATATTAATAAATAACATCACATAAAAAGGGATAATAGAGTTAATAGAGGCTCGGATCGGTCGGTGGTTGATATCAAATGATTTTAACTAATTTTAGTTTAAAAATTAAAAATCAAACTAGTTTATTAACAATTGACTTTAATCTAATTTAAAATCAAATACTATCGAGCCAATTTCAGTCTTCCAACATGGTTTCAGTTTCGAATTGGACTGAGTGTGGGATGAGTGCGTAATTGCAACATTAAATTTAAATAGGGCGTTGACTGAAATTATCACAAAAAGTTGGGTCTTTCGTATAATTTACAGAAAATAAAAAGAAAAACTTATTACAGCAGAGAGGCCCGCCAGAAATGGAAACATCCGCCCAAACCAAACTCATCGTCTGGCAACGCCATGCCAGCGTTTCACAGATTATTATTATTATTATTATTATTAATTTTTCCACAAAAAAAAAAAGAAAGAAAATAAAACAAATTCCAATGGACGGACAGACAGACAGAGATGAATTTTTTTTTTTTTTTTTTTTACAAAATAGAGAATCAGCGTCTTGGTATAATCCGCCTTCTCTCGGATTTTGCTTCATATTTATTCATTTATTCGTTTTTTCTTTCGTTTTTTGGTCGAGTAGAGAGTCTCTGCTGCTTCTTTGATCCTCAAACCCCTATCTCTCTCAATCTTTCTCTGTTTATCTTTTCACAGCTTATCTCTCTCGGATTATTGTTTGTTTTGGCATGAACTCGTTTGGGTTGTCAAGTATACGTTGAAGCATAACTAAATATTTTTTGAGAGAGATCACAGAAAGAGGTGTCCTGCTTTGGATTATCAACAATGAATTCTAATTTGGCTTCTTCTCCTTCGTCTCGAGGGGTGGCCAAGGATAAACCCAAGAGACTCTATCAAGTCTGGAAAGGAAGCAATGTAAGTCTTTCTTTCTCTCGTTTCTTGGCCCTTTTTGTTTCTGTAATGGAACTGTTTGAACTTTTTTTTATCATGGATCAAACTGGATATTTTTGTTTTTCGTTTTGTTTTTAAAAGATATTTTATTGGGTATTTATTTTTCTTCTTTAATACAATTTTCCTGATGATGGGCGTTTGTTTTTCCTTGAATTAAACTTTTAGTTAGATATCTTTGTTCTTACCCTCTTCAGATACACTCTGGACTCATGGATTGCTATATCAATTAAGACCAATTGAAAACCGGAACTGAAATTGATATTAGACTTATTGCTGTGTGGGTTACATTATGTACTGACCAATTTTCATCTTTCTTGCAGTCTGATTAGTGACAACTGACAAGAATAGTGTTTATTTACACCCATGTCAAACGTTCTTCAAACTAGCATTCATCTTATTTTGTTGACAAATGCTGACTCTTTCTAGAGGCAATATACATATATATATATATATATATATATATATATATATCTTCCATTAGTCTAGTACATTATATTTTCTGTTGTCTTCTGGGGCTTGTAAGGTTATGAGTTCAAAACCCAGTTGAAGCCTAATTAACCAAAATAAAAAAGGAAAAAAAAATATTAAAGCTGAGATAAACAATTGTATAAAATTATTCATATCATGAATATACTTGTGGATCAAACAAAACTATTATAATGTAAAATATTAAAATTTCAGATGGCTGCAGCAATATTGATTTTAAACCGTGCAAGTTCCCTTATCATGTCTACATTTTTTCTGTGATCCCTCACACACAGTTATAATTTAAATTCAAAATTTTGCTAATATCAAGTGGGCAATGTAATTTTCAGTGTAATTGCAGTTTCTTATTCTGATGTATTTTACGGGAAACTATCTAGCTATTAGTTCTTCAATTTTAATTGTCCTTAATATTTATATCATTTATTGCTGAGCTGAAAATACAATAGTTAGTTAACATTACTAGCCTTAGAGGTTGCTTGCTCTTCAGGAATTCTGCAGTTTGTCATTTGTTTGGTTTTATGATCTAGCTGACATACATCTGGATGTAGATGATATTGTATTCTTGACAATTCCTTGGTAGTTTGAAATCCTTTCACTGAGAAGCTTAATGTTTATTTTTTTGGTTTTGCCAGAGATTTTTTTGTGGTGGGAGATTGATATTTGGTCCTGATGTGGCATCTATGTTTCTATCTACACTTCTTATTGCTGGTCCTGCAATTGCATTTTGTATAAAAACCTACTTGAAGATCGTGGACAAAGATACCAAACATCCTGATCATTGGTATCCTGTGTTAATTGTGGGATCCATCCTCACTATATTAGTAAGTATTACATTTTAGTCTGGCCTTGCACAGCAGTATCAATTGGCAAGATTATATCTTGTGAAAGATAAAAGGATGCACAGCAATTGATTGAAATGTTTCCTAAGAGGCCATTTCTAATCTAAACGATCTCTATATGTACATGCTACAGATTTGACATGAAACATTCCTAAAGCCATGCAAAATTTTTAAAGCATTCAAATGGGTTGTTTGAGATGTATTATCACAATGTGTAAGATCAAATAATGGACCTTTTTTCAGAATAGTCATGGCATGACCAAGGTGTGGGAATTCAGAAATGAAAAGATATGATGTGCATGTGATGATTTCACTTTGTAGCACTAAACCTATTATGATTAATTAGCAAGATTAGGATTAGGTTCAAATGTGACATGTTTTAACTGCTCATTGTACTTTTGAACTTATATCATATTATGAAAATCAATCTGAATCTGCTCAGCATTAACCTGAATTGGTGTTGATTACTAATTGGATTCTTCTTTATTTATTTATATATCTTAGGGTTACATTTATAGGAAGCCTCAATGATGCTAAAATCTTTTTAACCACTTTGCTCCAGGTGACCCTTTTCTACCTTTTGTCCGCCCCACTATTATAAATTAGATATGCTCCATATCCATATTATGTAATGCATCTGCAAATGAAATCTGGCAAACCATCTCAATTACTCCCCTAAAACATATAGTCAAAGGGTTTCCTTTTCGACCTTTCTGTGAATGGATTCAGTACTTATTTGGTCATGTTTGTGTTTCCACACGTTTATCTTAGTAATTTTATGTGTACTATGCTCATTTTGTGGACATTTTCTTCATACCTTAAACATTCATTGACATGCATTGTAGCTGGCTGTTATTCTGAAAACTAGAGGTGAATTATTTCGTGTTCATTTGTATTGCGTGTTCCTTTTCTTCGTACCTTAATTGCTAGTTATATAAGAATTTATTGCTCGGAAAATTTCATTTGCTTTTAATAGATGCTTATTCTTGTATATTGAATTGCTTTGATGCTAAACTCAATTTTCCCCACAGGATTTATCGTTTCTCTTCCTGACCTCCAGTAGAGATCCTGGAATAGTCTGTAGAAATTCACGACCTCCTGAATCAGATGAAGCATTGGATATGGCTACGCCTTCTATGGAATGGGTCAATGGCAGAACTCCCCATTTAAAACTACCTCAGACAAAAGATGTTATGGTAAATGGCCATACAGTGAAAGTTAAGTATTGTGATACTTGTTTGCTTTATCGTCCTCCTCGTGCTTCCCATTGTTCAATTTGCAACAACTGTGTTCAGAGATTTGATCATCACTGCCCATGGGTTGGTCAGTGCATTGGAATAGTAAGTTCACTTCATTTATTTATCATTGCAAATTTATCTTTCTAAGGGAAGAAAATTTATGGATTAGACATTATTGCTTTAGTAGGCCAACTGCCAAACTTTGTTGCTTTACTCTTCACATCCTTTAAATGCAAATGGATACTTGGTCATGATGTTCCTGATGCAAGAAGGAAAAATAAGAAAGAAAAATACTTTGCTGGATGCCAACTTATTAGACTCCTGTTTTCAAGTTTGAGCACCATAGCTGCCAACAGAAAAACTGGAGCAAGATGTAGTTAATGTTAAATAATTTCCTGATTTTTTTCTATTTGGATCTATTCACTGTATATGTTATGAGCATCTATCTTAAAGTGCATCAATGGAAGTAAATTTACTTTAGTACTTCACATATTGTTGATATGGAACATTGGACCTCTTTTTCATTCCTAATTCTATTGAATTTTTTACTCCATTATTTCTCTAAATTTAAGCTGTATCCTGACCATGGATAAGATTTTGATGTCAAAATTTGGATGCATTTCCAGTCTTATTACATTCCATTTGCAATCTTAATAAGGTTTGTGCTTTGGAGGGTCGGTGATTTATATTTTATTTGAAATTTTGAATTGATATTGTACCTTTTCATTTTGTTTCAGTATTTACAGAACTTTTGTCATTGGTTTGGGACTAATTAAGAAAAAAAATGTTCTTTTTCAAGATGAGATTTCGGCATTTGATCTGATGGAATGGCATGATTTATTGCTGATATTCATTTGTGCATGTCATCATTGTTGTAGCAAAATATGGTCTCACAATGTATCCTTTCTTTTCTTAAGTTTTGGTCATCCAACTGTTACTTGAGTATCCACCAAGTAAGTGATTTAGATGTAAAATTAAATTTGAGGTAGCATGAAATTAAGGCACAATTGAAAGTCAACAAATTTCTTATTTTCATATATTCATAAAATAAGGTAAATGGTGTAGATTACTTGGTAAGACATGGACCAAAACTTATATCAATTCATAGTGATCATGCTGTGAATGAGTGAAATGACTTTCATCAATTTTTACCACAACTTAGGCTAACATTATCCCACATTTTTACATTTTTGTCTGGAACTAACAATATTCTGTATCTTGATGTGGCTTGCAGCGTAACTATCGGTTCTTCTTCATGTTTATATCAACAGCAACTATCTTGTGTGTATATGTCTTTGTATTTTCTTGGGTTCACCTCCTGAGTAGAAAGCAACATGTTTTGAAAGCCATATCGCAAGATATCCTTTCTGATTTTCTCATAGTCTACTGCTTCATAGTTGTCTGGTTTGTCGGCGGACTTACAATTTTTCACTCCTATCTGATTTGCACAAACCAGGTGAGATTCTTAAGAGCTCCTAAATGGTAGCAAAGGCTTTTATTTTTCCCCTTTGGCCAACTGGTGAATTGTGTATTACTGATGTGTCAAATCCATGGAGTTATCTCATTAGGTGTATCATATTCATGACTCGAAAGATTATAGAAGCTGGATTCATTTCAATATTTCATTTTGTAAACTAAAATCATGTATAACAAAAGAAAAACAATATTACTGATAGATATGCACTGAAGTTCTGTTTCTACTATTAATGATTTATGCGTGTACATTTGTTCATGTGCGTTTGCGTGCATCTATAACCACATTATGTGTAGACGTGCTTGTATATGACGTTGCTTTAATGTACAACTTGTTTCTTTATCCAATAAATGGTTCATCTGTGGAACTGATATGGACATAAACAACTTTGACCTTATGTTTTCTTTTTCTCTCTTTGTGAATTCATCTTAATTATTTTCAGAATTATAAAGGTGATCCTGAAGAAACATATTTTCCTCATTTCATGTTATTTTTGGGAAATAATGTGGAAATATCATGTAATCTGCTAGTACTACCTCATTTTAGGTTGTATAATAACTTATGATTGTCTTAAGTGAGGTGAACAAGTGTTGATATGGTTATAACCCTGGTTAGGTAAGATGATGGATTAGAGTCTGATTGCCTTGTCCCAAATTGATACACAGTTATACACAAAACTGCTAAGCCTTAATTCCAAACTAATTGGGGTCAACTATATGAATCATTTGTTTCAATTCTGCTCTGTTTATAGCCAAAGTCCGCACTGATTTCCGCAAATAGCAGATTTTTTGAAACAACTTTCTTCGATGTTGTTCTAGGTCTAGCACTTTCCTGTTCAGCACGTCCTGCCATCAATATTGGACACTTATGAACTGAGCACATGCGTGTCTACATAAGACATGACTAAAACATCTAAGACATCCTTTTTCATTTTATTCTCAACTTGTGCTACTCATACATTTTGTTGAATGTTGTCCTTTCTAATAATGTCCAATCTTGTGTGACTACACATCCATCTTAACATTGGAAAAATTCTCTTATGGGATATCCTTGGAATAGATAACCCTAACTTAATATTTAGACTTGAGTAATAGTTCATGATTCTCTTTTGTCAATTATAGGACTAAGTTTCTTGATTGCTAATGGTTATCCATGCACATATTTTGGATTTCCTTTTCCTACATTGGAAGCCCTAAGTTTCACATCTAAAAGGGGGACTATTGAAATCATCAGGGCTCAAAAGTGAACTCTTGATTGATACTAGTTGTTATTTTATACGATACACAAATAACCTCAATTGTCCAGCCCCATTCCATACAAATTTTGAGCCCTATAGTCTACTTAATCATTACATATTATTGTCCAAACTAGGTTTTTTATGCGTGATGTTTTGCTTTTGCTTGGATCTTGACAGCCATATACTTTTGTCTCGAGTTTTTTTTTTTTTTTTTTTTTGGGGGGAAGGGGGGGGGGGTGTCCATTAGGTATCCATTTGTTTGTCTTATTTGGCAACATCACCTGCATTAGCACTCTTTATTTTCCTCTGAGAACAAGGAACAATTCTTAACTATTTCTTTGTTAGAATTCTTTTTAACTAATTCTGATTCTTGTCCTGATGCAGACCACTTATGAGAATTTCCGCTACCGATATGATAAGAAGGAGAATCCATATAACAAGGGGATGATAAGAAACTTTAGAGAAGTATTTTTTACCAAGATTCCACCTTCAATGAATAAATTCCGATCATTTGTGGAGGACGGTGAAGACATGGTGCCTGGATCTGTAATGCCGAACCTTGGGGATGGATTTGTGGACTCAAAAGAGAAAATTGACATCGAAATGGGAGCTAAGCTTGCAGAAGACAGTAATTATTCCCTTCCAGAAATTTTGCGCAATTTGGACTATGATGATGATTCAGACGATAATTTAAAGACAAAGGAGGAAGAAGAAAAACCTTCTTTTGACCCATTTATTCCTGGTGAGCAAGATGCAAAGGATTTATTGCATATGTCTATTGTTGGAGATGAATTAAGAGAATCTGTACAAGGTTCAAATGTTAGAGAGGCAGAAATAGAATCTGCATCAAGCTCAACAGAAACTGTGGAAGGTTCTAATGCCGTTGATGAAGTGAGAAAGTCTGTGGAAAGATGTAGTGTTGCAGCTGAAGTAAGAGAATCTGTACAAAGCTCTAATTCTGAATTCGAAGTAAGAGAATCTACACACAGTTTCAATTCTGAACCTGAAGTAAGAGAATCTGCACAAAATTCCATTACTGAAGCTAGGATGGGAGATTCTACTCCTGGAGATGAGACTAATTCAGTAGAGGGAATCAAATTATAGTCATAATTCACATCAAAAAACAGGACCAGTTCAAGTACAGAGGTTTTACTCTTGCTTTTTCTTTCCATTATAGATATCTTTCCTCATTTCTGTTTTAGCTAAAGTTTGTTATTCTTGTGCGACACTGAACTCGTATATAGAGTAATAACAAGAGCATGCTTATTGATAATTCAGTTAGAATTGGTAAGTTTATGCACTTAGAATTTGAAAATCAAAGCATTAATGCTAGATTAAGCAATTTTCCTAATCGAGCATAATTCAATACTTTGGATTTGTTTTAGTGCTATTTTTTTTTTGTTAATATGTTTAGAAACTATTCGAACATTAATATGTCAACTGCTTTTTTCCTGTTGGTATGTTGAGTCAACCTATGAACCTTGGACAAAATATCCACTTTTTACTTTTTAAGTATTTGAAGAATAATATATTCAGCTGCTTTTCTCATATTGCTGTTCTGAAGTGAACCAATCAATGAATGTTATACAAAGCATTCATCATTATGCTTTTCAAAATTTAATTTAATGTAACAATATATTGAAGTAAAAAAAATAAAAGTTGATTTGATGTCATTGATCATAAACAGAATTTATCGACAAGCTACTGTATAAGCTTGCTTTCTGGAAGAGTTAATCTAAGCTGCATAGATGAGCTACAAGCAGAATAAGACGTCTTCTAAGACGCCATAGATAAATTGGTAGTCTTTATCATCTTTATGTTCTTTAATTTTAGTGGTTTCACTCTCACCGTTGTCATTAATTTTATGCTACAGCAGGTGGTGATAAAAAACATCTCTTCTATGTGAAGTCCAAGTTGAGTTCATTAACTGCACGGTTTGGTCATTTCAAAGGGGTGCAGGCCTGTCTGTAAATATTGACTGCTAGCTTGCTGACGTATTTTTGCTGGAAAAAGACTACATTTTGATAAAATACTTAAATTTGTTCATTGCACAATTTGGATTGTGTGTTTTGCAATTTGTAAATGTGACAGCTTTGCGATAATTCTTAAGATAAGAGTGTTTGTAAAGGTAAAAATTGTTGAGGTCGAGGTGATGGGATTTGGATGTTGAGTTTTCCTGTTGATCTGGTTTGGTCACAGTTGTAGGTTCTATGGAACCAATTTCTCCTTTGAAGAATACAAGGTGTAAAATGTGGAATTACTTGTTGTAACTACTCTAGTCTGATTGCCTTTTGTCCCTTTGTCTTTCTATTTCTTTATTCTTACACGGTAAGTTAATTGAAGTGGATTGTTGTCAAAAACAGAAGCAAATAAAATCAAATTGTCAATCCTGTGAAGGTTGAAGAAATCAAATATTTTTAGCTTCAATTTTTTTTTGCTCCTTCCAAATTTTCTCTTTGGGCAACTAACACTGTAACTGAGCTGAGCCATATCGAATTCTGTTGAGTTTGAATTTGGCTCATTAAAGGAACACACTCGAGCTTGGTTTGAGCCTGGCTTGGAAACAAGGAGCTCAACTCATCTATTTACAAGCTTATTAAAAATTATAGTTTATTTACAAGCTTGAACATGAGTTTTTGTCCACATGTTCATTTTCTATTATTGAGTTGGTTCACAATTCACATGGGACTCATTTTAAATCTGAAGCAGTTTTCATAAAACGTTGAAAACTAATTTTAATTATGAAGCAGCAGTTTTCATAAAACGTTAAAAACTAAATATTATATGAATTAATTTTTTATTCAATAATATTTCAATCTTAAAATTTAGTTCAAATGCTATGTTACCGAATATTATAAAAGATAGCACTAATCGAAGCACTAAAAGCTATTTAAAAAAATTATTGCTCAATATAGCCATAATCTTTTCAAGAATAGTTAGTTAATGACTTGAAGTTTCAAGAAGGAAGGAAGTTAAGGCTCTTGAAACTAACAATGTAGACATTGTTAGTGCTCTAATGAAACTTGCTACTATCAGTTAATGTAGTCAAATCAGATTATCATTAGGTGCTAAGTTATTGGTTGTTTGCCAAATTTGATTTATTGTGAAAATTTGAGAATTGCAAAGAGATTGTTTGACGAAATGTTTAAGAGATATGTTTTCGAGTAGAAAAAGAGAGGGGGTGTGTCAAAAGAGATTTTTTTTTTTTTTTTCCATTAATACTTGCAACCGGTTAAATGATTGTTCGATAAAATTAATTGTTTTGGTAATTATTAGCTGTTTTAGTAGCGTTTAACTATTAACTATTTGAGTAATATTTTATGAAATGCTAAAAGCTAAACGAATTAACTTTTTATAAAACACTATTTTAACATTTAAAAATTAATTCAATATATTACCGAACACTATAAAAAAAAAAAGAGTTTAACATTTTGACTGGAGGTACTTAAAAAGCTATTACCGAGCAGCCTAAATAGGTTATGACTCGTTGTAGCCACTAGTAAGAATTCTAAATCAAACTAGATATTTTGCAATAAATTGTAGGGCTGAGCAAAAATCGATTAAATGTAGAACCAAAACAGTCAGTTTGATTTGATTTTGAAGTACTTAATTCGATTTTAGTTTTGGTGCAACATAATCATTTTTTATTTTTATTTTATTTCTTTTTTTGGTGTCCTCGCTAAATGTGTTTTTTCTTTATGAGTCTGATGAAGTATGTAAAATTAGTTCTGATCTAATGTATTAGGACACCTGTGATATAAAAAAAAACTAATCAAAAATCAAATCAAATTATTCCTAGAAATAAGTCAAAATAAAAAAATAAACAGAATAGAAATATGAATTGAAATTGATCTACCTATAAAAAATTGTCGATTCAATTTGATTTAGGTCTTAAAAAATTTCAATTTATTCAATTTTTGATCAAAACTGAACTGATCATTTATGTAACTTAATAAATTGAATAATATAGGTGATTAGTAAGAAATTTAGTGAAAAATTGAGTGCCTATTCATGAAATTAAGTTCAATGACCAAAACCATTTGTTACTCCTATTAAAAAATATAAAAATTATGATTTTATCCCTGTATTTTACCATAATATATAATATCGCCCTTGCATTTTTAGAACTACATAATTTTATCCCCATTTTTTTGCTTTCATCACACTGTTAAATCCTTCTATCAATTTTTTATATTTTTATCATCAATAAATAACTATTTTGTCGCTATATTTTATCAAAATTAACTAATTTATCCATATATTTATTAATTATTTTGTTCATATAGTTTGCCAAAATTAACTAAGTTATCCTTGTATCTAATGTGAAAAGTACAAAAGAATTAACAAAAGAGTATAAACGCTCAATGACGACAAAAGACAAGGACAAGACTATATATTTTTTAAAATGGCAAAACTATGTATTTTAATATAATACAAGGATAAAATAATAATTTTCTCTCAAAAAATCCTTAAAAAATTGGGTTGACTCGTATCGAATTGGTCAGTTCTCGGGTTGATTTTTCTATTAGCTCCGACTAATGCTCACCCTTTAGCTTGGTCTATTACAGAGTGTATGTTATACCTGCAGAGAAAGATGAGAGATTAATTAACGAAAAAAAAAAGATTCAGAAAGAAGAATCCATTTCAGTGAAACTAAGACCACAAAGCCATTGCCCAAATGGCATTATCAGTTATCACAAACTACTCGAAGCAATCAAGGCAGGCCAATAAAAGGACGCCACGTGTCAAATTCCCATTTCAACTCATAGATTTCAGTGGATGAGATTGAATCCACTGTCAACCAATTATAAATCCTACGTCCTATCCATCACTTTGTTTAGTCCCTCAGTTCTCAGCTGAAAGCACCAAACCAGAGCAAAAATGGCAGCAGAGATGGCCCTCGTGAAACCCATCTCTAAGTTTAGCACCCCGAAATTTGGGAGCCCAAGACCAACATTCTCTTCCTTCAAATTCACTACCGTTAAAATGTCGGCCACTGCACAGCCAACCAGCCCAAAGCCAACCAAGAAGAAAGCTAACAAAACTGCCATTAAAGAGACTCTCTTGACACCAAGATTCTACACCACCGATTTTGATGAGATGGAAACCCTTTTCAATACTGAAATCAACAAGAATCTCAACCAATCTGAATTTGAAGCACTGCTTCAAGAATTCAAGACTGATTATAATCAGACCCACTTTGTCAGGAACAAGGAGTTTAAGGAAGCTGCTGATAAGATAGAAGGGCCTTTGAGACAGATCTTTGTTGAATTCTTGGAAAGGTCTTGCACCGCTGAGTTCTCTGGTTTCCTTCTTTACAAAGAGCTTGGAAGGAGACTCAAGGTAAATTCTAGACGTGTAACTTTTGTTTATTTATTAAATTTGACATTTTCTTGGTGTGTGACATAGTTGCTAATTAGTTTATTAACTGATGCTGTAGAAAACCAATCCAGTGGTAGCAGAGATTTTCTCTTTAATGTCTAGGGATGAAGCTAGGCATGCTGGGTACGTGTTTTTCTTTCTTTTCCTCTTTCATTCCAGCCATAAGTTCTAAAGAATTTTTGAAAATCATTCTTTGCAAAGAATTTCAGCTACCAATTAGATGATAGTATTGCTGTGTTACTTGGTTTGCAGATTTTTGAACAAGGGTTTGTCTGATTTCAATCTGGCATTGGACTTGGGGTTCTTGACAAAAGCTAGAAAATACACTTTCTTCAAGCCAAAGTTCATTTTCTATGCTACATATCTATCTGAAAAAATTGGATACTGGAGATACATAACCATTTATAGACATCTGAAGGAAAATCCAGAGTACCAGTGTTATCCCATTTTCAAGTACTTTGAGAATTGGTGCCAAGATGAGAACAGGCATGGAGATTTCTTCTCTGCATTGATGAAGGCGCAGCCCCAATTCCTCAATGATTGGAAAGCTAAGTTGTGGTCTAGATTCTTCTGCTTATCGGTAATCCCCGACTTATACATTATACCCTTATAAGCTTTTTCCAAAGTCCTACCATGTCTAAATTCCTATTTGGTGTTTCTATATTGCCACTCGTCTGCAAGACTTGGTGCTTTATGTCCCTAACTTAAATCTCTTTTTTTCCCTCTTTTTATTACTTGGGTGTTAATTTAATGTCAATAATGGCTGATAACTGGACTCAAGTGAAAATTTGAATTTCTTGTTTATGTATGTGCTATTTACTTTTTGAGAACTGATATCCAAAATTATGTGCTATTTAATGTCAAAATGTTTGTTTTTCTTGATACATCACCTGTCAACCAAAGAACATTATACTAGAATTAACATAAGATTAATATGGTTCATAATTTCTCCCTCTTAAAACCTTTGAGAATTGATTTTGCAGGTCTATGTGACAATGTACCTCAATGATTGCCAGCGAACAGCTTTCTATGAGGGTATTGGATTAGACACCAAAGAATTCGATATGCATGTTATTATTGAGGTGAGGCTGAGTTTCTGTGCCTTTCTTCCTTGGGCATGATTATGAATATCGTTAACTTGCATTTTCTGGCTCAAATTAAAGACAAAACGATTAAAAAATATCGACAAAAGTTTCAAAAGATTCGAGGTTAATTCTGCTTTGTGCTGCTGATTTGACCTCAGAAATGAACTCGGAACTTATTAACATTCTCCCCGACCAAACGAGAAGTGAGATCTTCAATATCAATTCCTCATACTATTTTGCATAAGTTTTCCTTATTAACATTCTCCCGCTCCTATAGACTAGGCAAAATTTTCCCATTTCATTGAACTATATGTACTTTGGAGAACATACCAGTACTAAGAAGACTAAGAAAAAAGGAATTAGTTCAACTCTGTTACATTTTCTGAGTGATTAAAGATTGTTGTGTGAAATTTTCTTTGTGCAGACAAACCGTACAACTGCTAGAATCTTCCCAGCAGTACTGGATGTTGAGAATCCTGAGTTCAAGAGGAAGTTGGACCGAATGGTTGAGATTAATGAGAAGCTGCTTGCTGTTGGGGAGACCGAAGACATTCCGTTAGTGAAGAACTTGAAGAGGATTCCACTTGTTGCAGCTTTGGTTTCTGAAATCTTTGCTGCTTATATGATGCCACCAATTGAATCTGGATCTGTTGATTTTGCAGACTTTGAAACACAACTGGTTTACTGATATTTTTTTTTTCTTTTCATTTTTGTTGTACAAGTTCCAATTTTCACTTCCATCTTCAGCTTTAGTAGGGTGTCTCATGTAATATTGCAAAATTTTAGCATATGAAACTGAGGAAAAATTATCATCTTAAGTGTATGCTTGCTTCCTGTGTAGATTAAACAAGAAAAACCATTGACAATGCTGTTATGGGCTTATACTCATATGACATTATATTTTTAAAAATCTCTTATAGCATAAATAATGATTTTGAAATATTTCATCAATTAATTTTTAAACTGTTATGAGTTTTGTTTGGGCAAATGAGAATTTAAGTTTACAAAGGGAAAATTATAATTGTATCTCTATATTTTATAAAAAATTTTTGTAAAAAAAGGTACTTTACCCTTGTCTTTTTAAAAATAGGCAGCTATATTCTCAATTTTTTTGTCCATTACACTATCCTCTTCTTTCCTCCATTTTTTATTAATTTACACATTAAATGGTCATGAAATAACATTAATGACTTTGAAATAAATAATATCCTCTTTCTCCTTTCTCTCTCCACACTTTTAATTTAGAAGATTTCATCAATCAACTCATTTTCTCCGATAGATCCTTGAATGATCAATCAAGTGACCAACTTGCAATGAACTAAATCTGAAACTAAAGGAAATGAATAAAAAGAGTTATGATATCACCTTGAAATACATAGGAGAGAGGCCAATACTCTCGTGAATTTGCTGTAATGTGTGAAAAAAGACAAAAATCGAAACATATGATAAGAATAATAACAAACATATTTAGCTAAACTTGCGCCTGACACAATAAGAATCTCTATATATGGAATTTCAATAATGCCCTTAACAATTTTTTATTTGGGTAGATGAGGGAAATTGAAATTGAATTTAAAATTTAAACTCTTTCTCCTACTTTAACCATGGAAATCTAACTGAATCTAAGGCCCCAAATAAAGTGCTTTAATATAATTTGGACAAATCCTTTCCCATCTCTTCTACTTTAATGACAGGAACATTTGACATGCGGAGGAGGCAGCGCATGCTTATGATAGAGCTGCATTTAGCATGAAAGGTCATCTTGCAATCCTTAATTTTCCTAATGAATACTATTCTCAAGTTATCGCATCATCATCTTCTCCTCATCAGTCTTCATCTTCTTCTTTTAGTGGTGCAATGGAGATGGGTTCCCAGAGAGGAAGTTCCGGTTCGAGTAGGCAAGAGAAACAAGTGCTTGAGTTTGAATATTTGGATGATATGGTTTTGGAGGAGCTTCTTGAATCAGAGGAGGAAAAGAAGAAACGACAACAAGAATAATGAATAATAGCTGCATTCTCTGCACATTTAATTGCTATTGAGAAGAGCACTTCTATATTTATAAATATAAGATATAAGATGAATAATTAAGGTTTACCCGTATGGTATGGTAGTTAATTCCATGGATTTTTGGAATTTAAATGAATAAATTGAAGTTGCTGCAATTCCACAATTTATGGTATATAGCTCCATTTCTTCTATTCTTTAAAAAAAAAAAAAAAAAAGAACACAAGAAAGCCAAAATCTATATATGCTGGATCAAAGTTTAATTTTTTAGAATAATAAAAAAAGCAACCATAAGATAAGAAAAGAAGGGCAATGATGAATGATAATATACAATGATAAAATATATAAAGAGTAATATATAAAGATATATGTATATTGAAGGATATTAGATTTACAAATAAACTTTAACTAATAGACAATATAGGATTTCCACTATCCTTATCCAAATATGATTATTCCTCTTCTAATATATATATCCCCAACCAAATATGATTATTCCTCTTCTAATATATATATCCCCAATTAATTATAGCAAAAGGCCTAACTCTCAAATTCTCTCAATTCTAGAATGCTCAATTCTCTCAATTCTTAGAATTCTCGATTCTCTCAATCATCAATTTCTGATAGTTAACGATTGGTTAACAAATACTGTGGTGAGCGTGGAACATACTTTTCATAAAACAACATAATCGATTTTCCAAATCCAGTAATCTTGCAAACATATGCGCTTGGTAACATTGTCTTGTCATTGAGCTATATTGTCTTGTCATTGAGCTATATAAAATATTATAAGTCAAACTCCTAAAATGTGGTCATCACGGATTTAATCACCAATATGTTTATTTAATTACTATATTTCTCTGACTGCTTTGAGGGTTTCATACAAGGCCTCATGGTTTGAACAAATATGATTATTCCTCTTCTACTATATATATCCCCAATTAATTATAGCAAAAGGCCTAACTCTCAAATTCTCTCAATTCTAGAATGCTCAATTCTCTCAATTCTTAGAATTCTCGATTCTCTCAATCCTTAATTTCTGATAGTTAACAATTGGTTAACAAATACTGTGGTGAGCATGGAACATACTTTTCATAAAACAACATAATCCATTTTCCAAATCCAGTATTCTTGCAAACATATGCGCTTGGTAACATTGTCTTGTCATTGAGCTATATTGTCTTGTCATTGAGCTATATAAAATATTATAAGTCAAACTCCTGGAATGTGGTCATCACGGATTTAATCACCAATATGTTTATTTAATTACTATATTTCTCTGACTGCTTTGAGGGTTTCATAGAAAGCCTCATGGTTTGAACAAATATGATTATTCCTCTTCTAATATATATATCCCCAATTAATTATAGCAAAAGGCCTAACTCTCAAATTCTCTCAATTCTAGAATGCTCAATTCTCTCAATTCTTAGAATTCTCGATTCTCTCAATCCTCAATTTCTGATAGTTAACAATTGGTTAACAAATACTGTGGTGAGCGTAGAACATACCTTTCATAAAACAACATAATCGATTTTCCAAATCCAGTAATCTTGCAAACATATGCGCTTGGTAACATTGTCTTGTCATTGAGCTATATTGTCTTGTCATTGAGCTATATAAAATATTATAAGTCAAACTCCTGAAATGTGGTCATCACGGATTTAATCACCAATATGTTTATTTAATTACTATATTTCTCTGACTGCTTTGAGGGTTTCATACAAAGCTTCATGGTTTGAACAATTGTTCATTTGTCATTCAACTTCATGGTATTCTTGGAAACAAGTAACAAGGATGAGTACAATCAAACCAAAAAATAGTTTTATGACTTAATGCATGAATTAATTAATTATTTTTAGTTTCTTGATTGGTTAATTAATGGCTTCAAGTTTTAAAAGAAATATTACTGCTTAAGCAGTCCACACGTTCGAGCTTAAGCGCTCACCTAGTTCAGACTTAAGCAGTCCACACGTTCGAGCTTAAGCACTTACTTAGTTCGGACTTAAGCGGTCCACACGTTTGAGTTTAAGCTGCTAACCTAGTTCGGAATTAAGCAGTCCACATGTTCGAGCGAGCTTAAGCGCTCACCTAGTTCGTATTTAAGTAGTCCACACGTTTGAGCTTAAGCTCTTGCCTAGTTCAAACCAGACGTTTGAGCTTAAGTAGCTCACCTAGTTTGGACTTAAACAGCTCACCTAGTTCGTATTTAAGCAGTCCACACATTTGAGCTTAAGCGCTCACCTAGTTCGGACTTAAGTAGTCCACACGTTCGAGCTTAAACAGGTCACCTAGTTCGAACTTATGCAGTCCACACGCTTGAGCTTAAACAGCTCATCTACGACGCTTAATCAGCTCATCTACGACGCTTAATCAAATTATAACATGTGTTGGACATAGATGACCAACATTTTTCAATGGACGACTGATATTATACAATAATAAAATATATAAAGAGTAATATATAAATACATACATATATTGAAGGATATTAGATTTATAAATAAACTCTAACTAATTGATGACATAGGATTCTCACTATCCTTATCCAAATATGATTATTCCTCTTCTAATATATATATCCCCAATTAATTCTAGCAAAATGCTTAACTTTCAAATTCTCTTAATTCTAGAATTCTCAATTCTCTCCATCCTCTCAATCTTCAATTTCTGATAGTTAACAATTGGTTAACAATCAAGATGTTTATGATTTGAAGAAAACCAGATTATGGAATTTAGTGCGAAAATGGAATCTTTATAATATCTAATCATATTTGAAAAAGACGGTGAAAAATATTATTCCTTGATGAAATGTTATTATTAAATATACGGATCAAAATGATAAGACCTCAGGTACATTTCATAACCTACTAATTTTCGTCAAACTAGTTTTAAATATTTTATTTGTTTGTTTTGGCAAAGAAGATCAAGTTTGATAGAAAAGTCAACTTTTTCTTCGTTGTTTTTTGACCGTTTTCTTTTTTTTTTTTTAAAGAAACACACAAAGACAATACGATCAAAAGTCCAGGTTGATTTCATTATCATTTTTCAAATAATTAAGCTACACGATCATAAGATCATTCTTAGTTAAACAAATCAAAATTGATTCTGCCTAGCTTTTCAGCTTATTATTTTAATAATTGAGCGAGATTCAAAATCCAAAGCTTTTTGATGTTTTACAATTGAGTTTAAGTTAGAGAATTTGGGAAATTGTAATGGGCTTCGTCAATGATAATGGCGATGATGAAGATCATACTCAGAATTTGATAGTTGCAAGGAAGTCATTGAAGCTAAGCTTGGAGAAGTCTAAAGCCTTGGGGTTTGCTCTTGAGAAAACAGGGCCTAGATTGGATGAAATTAACCAGAGATTGCATTCTTTAGAGGCGGCGCCCTATTCGTGCCAACAAGGACGCCCTAGCTACCATTGGGGGCCATATTAACCATGTCGTAGATCCTGCTGCTATGGTGCTTAAGGTGTTTGATGCAGTTCATGGGTTTTGAATTGCATGAAGGGAGAACCAGATCAGTGTGAAGGAGGTCGAAAATGGAGCTAGCGTCGTGAGAGGGGTCAATCGCCACCTTGCTCTTGCTGAATGGTGGCCAATAGTCTAGCGATGGGGAAACGTGAATCGTGTGATAGGAGTATTAAGAAGAGAGTTCTAGGTTCCCTAGCTCTTTCTCCCTCTTGAGCTCAATGAAGCTAAGCTTGGAGAAGTCTAAAGCCTTGGGGTTTTGCTCTTGAGAAAGCAGGGCCTAGATTAGATGAAATTAACCAGAGATTGCCTTCTTTAGAGGCGGCACCCTATTCGTGCCAACAAGGATGCCCTTGCTACCATTGGGGGCAATATTAACCATGCTGTAGGTCCTGCTGCTGCGAGTGCTTAAGGTTTTTGATGCAGTTCATCGGTTGTGAATTGCATGAAGGGAGAACTAGATCAGTGTGAAGGAGGTCGAAAATGGAGCTAGCGTTGTGAGAGGGGTCGATCACCACCTTGCTCTTGTCGAACGGTGGCCGTAAACAATCCGGTGACGGGGAAACGAGAATCGTGTTATAGGAGTATCGAGAAGAGAGTTCTAGGTTCCCTAGCTCTTTCTCCCTCTTGAGCTAATTGGGTAATATCTCATATTGCAGAGAGCAATGATAGAAAGAGAGTTGTAATTAAAATATTTGAGAGAGATGGAGAGGAACCGAGGGATGAGAGAGAGAAAATTTAGAGTATGGAGAAAATATTGGCCTTGCTTTTGTCATTATTAGAGTAGGTGATAACTTGCAAATCCAATTTTCTTTTATTGTTATATTTGTGTTGATTTGGTGTCATTTTGTGCTTAAAAGAGTGGTTTAACTTGATTTATTGTTTTTATGCTAGGAAAAGTTGGATTTGATATGAATGAAGCAAAAAGGAGCACAATTGAAATGTTTTGGAGCAAGGAAGGAGCTGCTGGAATTTTGGAACACAAATGCAAGTTGTTAGGCTCTTAGCCTTGGGCAAGACTAAGCAGGAAATCAGACCAGCGGACTGATTGTGACATTATTGGCTGGTCACGACTTCTTCAACTAATTCCAGCACGTTTTACAGCCACAGGATGATATTAGACACAGGTTTTAGTGGGTATTTTTATTGTATTAGTGGACCCCACCTTCTAGGGGCTATTTAAGTCGAAATTAGGTCTTTTTGTGGATTATCTTTCGCCTCCCTTGGGTTGTGACGAATTTGACAGAATTTTTTGAGAGATTTCTACCGAACTTTCAATTCTTGTGAGGATGTTTTCTTCCATAGTCATGTGTGGCTAAACGTTCTGTTCAGTTAAGGCTAAACCAAAGTAGAAGTTTGATTTCGATTGTGAGATTATATTGAACTTAATTAAATTTCTTTATTCTATTGCATTTATATCCTTTCTGTGATTTATTGGGAAAATATATCCCCTAGCGAAATTCTATTGAATGATTTAACAGGGCCCGTTATGTTGTTTGGTAGAAATTTCCATAGCTATTCGGCGTAATCAAATCCGTAATTGTTTGGTTAGGTTGATGCAGTAGTAATTAATATAACTTAATTGGGTAGAACTTTCTAGGTTGTATTAAGAAAGAATATAATCAGATTTAAATGGATGCTCGTAGTTTCTGTTAATCTGGACAGGGTTCTATTAGATTTTAAAGCGGTTAACAGTTAAATCCTTCGTCGTACTTAGGATTGCTAGTTGATTAGGGGTTGTTATTAGATCGTATCTTAGCAACCTATTCCTACGGTAGAATTGGTTGGGTTGACGTTCTTTCTGGCTATAACTTGTCTGTAATATGAATTAAGGAATTAATCTTGAATCAATGATCACTCGAATCAAATTTTCGATCCGCGGTATGCCTTGGCTGAATTGTCTATCAATTGTTCAGGTTCAATTTTTAATTTTATTGCATTTATTTCTTTGATTTAATTTTAATTCGTTTAGTTCGATTATTAAATTCCCCCGTTTCAATATCTATTTTTAATTTTATTTTCAGTTTTGGTCTATTTTCGACAAAGCTAATCCCTAGGGTTCGATCCTTCTCACCATATTTACAAGTTTTATTTTGTAGGGGAGTAGGTTAATTATTTTTGGCGGATTCGACGCCTGTCAAATTTTGGCGCCGTTGCCGGGGACTAGTTAACTTTACTGTTTGTTGTCTTTTTGAATGACCAGGTCTAAAAATTTGCCAATATTATTTGATCCTGAGATAGAGAAAACAGCCCGCTCACTAAGGAGACAAGCGAAAGAGCGAAAGTGGGCCGAATCGATTTCCGGAACTGAACCGGAAAGTCCAGCAGCTGGTCACCTTGATTTTACAGCTGAAACCAAAGAAGAAAGTCTAGAGCAGGAAGAGATTCTTGCAGAAATTGACCAAGAGGAAGTTATGGCTGAAAACCGCACTGTTCGAGAGCTACAGGCTGCCCCTGTAGAGCAGCAGCCTATGTGTATTACTTACCCGGAGTTGGAAGTGCCATTTGAGCTTAAATCGGGTCTGATTCATCAACTTCCGGCTTTCCATGGAATAAAGACTGAAAACCCGCATAATCACTTGAAGGAATTCCATGGAGTTTGTTCTAGCATGAGACCGCAGGGGGTAACTGAAGAGCAAATTAAGTTGAGAGCATTCCCATTCTCTCTTAAAGATGCTGCTAAGGAGTGGTTGCTTAATCTACCTCCAGGTTCCATCACCACATGGCCTGATATGGCCCGAGCATTCTTGGACAAGTATTTTCCCGCTTCTAGGGCAGCCATCATACGAAGAGAAATTTGTGGGGTTAGACAAAAGGCTGGAGAGAGTCTTTATGACTATTGGGAGAGATTCAAGAAGTTATGTGCAGCCTGCCCGCAACATGGGATGTCTGAACAGTCCCTAATACAGTACTTTTATGAAGGGATGCTTGACATGGAAAGAAAGATGGTTGATGCAGCTAGTGGGGGAGCACTTGTTAACAAGACTCCACTCGCAGCAAGAGAAATTATTTCCACTATGGCCGCCAATTCACAACAATTTGGCCAAGTTGAAGAACCCTCCAGGAAGCTATATCAGGTATGTGATTCTTCCATTCAGTCTCAACTGAATGAACTAACCTCTATTGTTAAATCTATTGCTGCAGGGCAACCTGTGAAGAGAAGTGTGTGCGAGGTATGTTGCAGCGATCACCCAACTGACACATGTCCATCATGGTATGGTGATCAAGAGCAAGTTAACGCTATGGGAGGATATTTCGGGCAGCCCCAAAGACCGATGGGTAACACCTTCAATAGTAATTGGAAGAATCATCCTAATCTTAGCTATGGAAGCCACTACCAAAATTTCCAAGGATACCAACCAGCTAGACCACCTCCTCAACAAGCTCCTCCCCCAAAAATACCATTGGAAGATATTGTGAGGTCACTTGCCACTTCTCAACAAGAATTCCAGCAAGAAACAAGAAAGGGAATGCAGAATATGGAACAACAAATTAGTCAACTTGCATCTTCCTTGAGTAGATTGGAAACACAAGGGAAGCTTCCTTCCCAAACGGTGGTAAACCCAAGGGAAAATGCAAGTGCGATCACTTTGAGGAGTGGTAAAGAGCTAAACACAGCAGCCCCTAAAAAAGGCAGCAGCAGTTCTAAGGAAGAAGCTGAAAAGGAGGTAGAAATTCACCGAAATGGGCCTTCCGAACAGCCTGAAGTACGGCAGCCCCAAACCTTTACTGTTCAGCCTCCTTTTCCCGAGAGATTGGTTAAAACAAGGAAGGAAAGTGAAGAGAAAGACATTTTGGAGACCTTTCGCAAGGTGGAGGTGAATATTCCATTATTGGATGCTATTAAGCAAATACCGAAGTACGCAAAGTTTCTCAAGGAACTTTGTACCAACAAAAGGAAGGTAGATAGTGTTGAGAAGGTAGAGATGGGTGAAGTTTGCTCCGCCATGATTCAAAGGAAGAGACTCCCACCAAAGTGTAAAGATCGAGGTATGTTTGCTATTCCTTGTAAAATAGGCAATGTAGGGATTAAGAGATCTATGTGTGATTTAGGAGCTTCTATAAATGTCATGCCTTTATCTATCTACTCATCTTTCAAGGGTTGTCCCTTGAAAGAAACGCGTATTATTATTCAATTGGCAGACAGGTCTATAGTGTATCCCGTGGGATTGCTAGAAGATGTTTTGGTTCAGGTTGGTGATTTAATTTTTCCAGCAGATTTTTATGTACTTAATATGGAGGATGATAAATCCTCGACTGTAGCTGATTTATTGCTTGGGAGACCTTTTCTCCGCACTGCAAGGACAAAAATTGATGCTTATGAAGGCACATTATCTATGGAGTTCGATGGTGAGAAAGTCGAATTTAATGTTTATGAGGCTATGAAGTACCCTAGTGATGTGTCTAGTATTTGTTCTATTGATGCAATTGATCCTTTAGCACAAGAAATGTTTGAATTAAATGCTGTTGACGAGCTTGATTTAGTGCTTTGCAGGAATATTAATATGGACAGTATTAAAGAGATTGAGGAAACCTTCTTGGTTAATGAAAATGTACAGGAAATTGTGTGTGAGATGGAGACAAATCAGCCCCTAACAAGCAGCCACAGCCATATTGTTTTGCCTTCTCACCATGAGAAGCTTTTACCATCTGTTTTGCAGGCACCCAAGTTAGAGTTGAAACCGCTGCCCGGCCACTTAAAATATGCATTTTTGGGGAATGGAGACACACTGCCTGTTATCATCTCAAGCAAACTTAGTGAGGTTGAAGAAGAGTGCTTGGTTCAAGTTCTTAGGGAGCATAAAGAGGCCATAGGATGGATAATAGCAGATATTAAAGGGTTGAGTCCATCAACTTGTATGCACAAGATTCTTCTAGAAGAAGGAAGCAAACCCACAAGAGAAGCTCAAAGGAGGTTGAATCCACCTATGATGGAGGTGGTGAAGAAGGAAATACTGAAGTTGTTAGATGCTGGTATGATTTACCCGATTTCTGATAGCAAATGGGTAAGCCCCGTACAGGTAGTGCCTAAGAAGACAGGAATTACTGTAGTGGAGAATGCTGAAGGAGAGTTGGTTCCTACAAGAGTTCAAAATGGGTGGAGGATGTGCATAGATTACAGGAAGTTAAATGCAGCCACAAGAAAAGATCACTTCCCACTTCCATTTATTGACCAAATGTTGGAAAGATTAGCTGGTCGTTCTCATTATTGTTGTCTTGATGGTTTTTCAGGCTTCTTTCAAATACCAGTGGCACCCGAAGACCAAGAGAAGACGACTTTCACTTGCCCTTTTGGTACATTTGCTTATCGACGGATGCCGTTTGGTCTTTGCAACGCACCAGCCACATTCCAAAGGTGTATGGTTAGTATATTTTCAGATTTTGTAGAGGAGATTATTGAGGTATTTATGGATGATTTTACTGTCTATGGTAATTGTTTTGATGAATGCTTAACTAACCTTACAAAAGTCTTAAAGAGGTGTATAGAATCAAACCTAGTGCTAAATTATGAAAAATGCCATTTTATGGTGGACCAAGGTTTGATTCTAGGACACATTGTTTCATCAAGAGGCATTGAGGTTGACAAAGCTAAAATTGATGTAATTAAATCCTTACCTTACCCTGCAAGTGTGCGGGAGATTCGTTCTTTCCTTGGCCATGCAGGTTTCTACAGACGCTTTATTAAGGATTTTTCAAAGATAGCTCAACCGCTTTGCAAGCTTTTGCAAAAAGATGTGCCTTTTGTGTTCAATGGGGAGTGTAGAGAAGCGTTTGATATGTTGAAGGAGAAGCTCATTTCTGCTCCAATAGTCCAACCACCGAATTGGAACTATCCTTTCGAGATTATGTGCGATGCGAGTAACTATGCTGTAGGGGCTGTTCTTGGACAGCGTATTGAGAAGAATCCTCATGTCATATACTATGCATCAAGAACGCTGGACAATGCCCAATGCAACTACTCTACCACAGAGAAAGAGCTTTTGGCGATCGTGGTTGCTTTGGAGAAGTTCAGGTCGTATTTGTTAGGAACAAAGGTGATAGTTTTCTCTGACCATGCAGCATTGAGGTATTTGTTAAAGAAGAAGGATTCCAAGCCCCGTTTGATTCGTTGGATTCTTTTGCTTCAAGAGTTTGATATAGAGATAAGAGATAAAAAGGGGTCCGAGAATCTTGTTGCTGATCACCTTAGCCGGTTGATTTTGAATGAAAAGCCGTCACCATTGGACGATGATTTTCCAGATGAGCAACTCTTTAGCTTCCAAAAAGTTGTTCCATGGTATGCTGATATAGTGAATTATTTAGTTGCAGGTACTTTACCGGAAAATTTAACTAGAGCTGCAAAAGATAAAATCAAGAGAGATGCTAAGTATTTTGTTTGGGATGATCCATACTTGTGGAAGTTTTGTTCTGACCAGGTGATTAGAAGATGTGTTATGGATGTGGAAGTGCCATCCATTCTGAAATTCTGCCATTCATCAGCTTGTGGAGGTCATTTTGGTCCTCAACGAACAGCTCGCAAGATTCTGGAGTGTGGACTTTTCTGGCCATCAATGTTTAAAGACTCGTACATTTATTGCAAATCTTGCGAAAATTGCCAGAAGACAGGTAATTTGAGTCGTAGAGATCAGATGCCCCTTACCTCTATTCTTATTTGTGAGATTTTTGATGTGCGGGGTATAGATTTTATGGGGCCATTCCCATCATCATTCGGGAACAGCTATATATTGTTGGCAGTGGATTACGTGTCCAAATGGGTTGAAGCTAAGGCAACCCGGACTGATGATGCGAAGACAGTAGTGAATTTTGTCAAGAGCCATATCTTCTCTCGGTTCGGACTTCCAAGAGCAATTATAAGTGATCGAGGAACTCATTTCTGTAACAAGATTATGGAGAATCTGTTCAAAAAGTATGGTATTACGCATCGTGTCTCTACAGCCTACCACCCGCAGACAAGTGGACAAGCAGAAGTTTCGAATAGGGAAGTGAAGTCTATACTGGAAAAAACTGTGAGTCCTAATAGAAAAGATTGGAGCGTCAGGCTGGACGACGCTTTATGGGCTTATAGGACAGCGTATAAGACACCGATAGGAATGTCACCTTATCGATTAGTTTATGGCAAACCATGTCATTTGCCTGTCGAGTTGGAGCACCGCGCATTTTGGGCTATTCAGCGCTGCAATATGCAGTATGGTGAAGCTGGTGATAACCGAAAATTACAATTGCAAGAGCTTGAGGAAATTCGCAATGAAGCTTATGAAAGCTCCAGAATATACAAAGAGAAGACTAAGGCTTTCCATGATGGCATGATATCCAAGAAGAGCTTTGTAGTTGGTCAAAAAGTTCTATTATTTCATTCTAAACTCAAATTATTTCCTAGTAAGTTAAGGTCCAGATGGACTGGTCCATTTGTTGTTACTAATGTTTTTGCTCATGGTGTAGTGGAAATTCAAAGTCTAGAGACCAATAAAATTTTTAAAGTGAATGGGCATCGATTGAAGCCATTTTATGAAGGTTTTGGAGCTACTCAATCGGAGAATTTGAGGCTCGAAGAGCCTGGGGAGTACAGCTGATTAGCTCAAGAAAGTCTAGCCGGAGACGTTAAAATCAAGCGCTTACTGGGAGGCAACCCAGCTGGGTGAATTTTCATTATTTTTTTTTCTTCTTAATTTTTTTTTTTTTTTGAAAAAAAAAAAAAAATTTTTTTTCATGAAGGGTGTCGTCCCTAACCTGGGGACACTGTGTTTTTCTGGGTTCAAGAGTCTAGAGCAAAGCTTCTATGGGGTTTTTAAATGGCATGGTTAAAATTGTTTTATTTTGTATTTTATTGTGTTCATTGGGGTGAGTATAGAGAGTTTATTCATTTTAGCAAGAGGGTATATTTGACTTTTTTTTATTTTTTATTTTTTATTCAGCTACTTTGTTATTATACTGGGTAAAAAAATCTGCGTTGGCTGCGAGTCTTGAACGACGGCAAGAGTTCTGAAGAACGACGACAAGAATTTTGTCACTCCGATCGACGATCTAAAACCCAAACAGACTTTCTTTTCGTCCTTAGCCCAATCCTACGTCACTCTACAGCGCGACGCAAAACCCAACAGCAGCGTCTTCCTTCCTCATCTGATTCCTCTCCGTGCCAACTTCAGCAACAGGTATTAATTTACTTCCTATTAGAATAGAAATCGTGATTTAAGATAGTGTCTGTGCTCCAATTTACTGCATTGTCATTGATTTCAATTGGGTTTTTTTTTTAGTTAATCAATTGTTGCTGAATTTGAATTAGGGAAGAACTTAGCTATATTATAGATTGTTGGCTGAAGTTATTTGAGCACATTATGATTTATGGGTTTTGTTGTTTCGCAAGTTTTTATTGGGTTTTATTGTTTAACTTTGCAATACTTGCTGAAGGGGACGTTTTTATAATTTTCTTGCTTGTTGATAATTCGAATTTTGTTTAAATTGGAGTTGGAATTGATAACTGAGTGGAGTTCGATCGCTGAATATTATGAGTTGGGTTTAATTCTAGGCTTTTATTGACTAAATTCAGTGTTCAATGCGATTTGGGATCAATTTATTGGGTTTAAAATTAGTATTTTGAATATGAGCTCTTAAAACTTAGAATCTGTTGTCATTGTTTGAACTAAGTTTGCTTGCCTGTTTTGCTATGTTGTTTTAATGCCATGTTCAGTATTGGAAATTTGATTGATAGTTGAGCAGAATTGTTTATTAAGTTGAACTGATTTTGCTTTGCTGGCTCTTTGCTTGGTTAACATCTTTGAGGTAATAGAAAGCTGAATAACATTTGCAGACTAACAACCATTTGGTTTGCATTTTGTTCTTTTGTTTTTCTTTTGGTTGTGTTTTTGTGTTTTCAGTTGCATTTCAGGATGAGCAAGAGCAATATTCTTAATGGCTAGAACAGGGCAGTTTCCTTCACAACAGGGCAGTTTCCTTCAACTTTACCTTTTATTTACATTTTAAGCCTTGAGTCCACATTGAGGACAATGTGTGGAGTAAGTGTGGGGAGGGGAATGTGACCATCTTTGCTGAAATTTTTAATTTTACTGCCATGTGTTGTTCTTAGTACTTGCTTATGTTTATGCTGCTGCCATGTGCATATTTGGTATGAAACTTGACCGGTTTTGACTGTTTTGTAAAAATGCTCCTAGAGTTTTTATTTACCACTTATCCCATGAATATTTTGAGTAAAATTTTTTATTTTTGAGCTGCATTTGGGATTACTCTGGGACTTAATTGTGTCTTTAAACATGATTTAGAATTTATAGGATATCTAGAGAGGATAACTTTGCTTTTGAAACTTGGTCTGACTATTGTGAGAGCCCTAGACGACAAGACTTAGCAAGCGAAAACCATAACTTGAAATTGACCGTCATTGCACTCGTGAATCTTGGTTTAAATTGTTTACACTTTGAATTCTCAAATCGGGTTTTCGAAACTTAGCCTCTTTTGATAAGTGTTTTTGAGAGCAATCGTTGAAAAAAAAAAAATTTTAGGATAGCTTCCGAACACTAGAACTCTCTTCTACGTTCCCTTGAGGCGAAATCCTAGGTGAGTCTCGACTTTGGAAATGATCTAGGCATTCTTTGGTCGATCTAAAAAAAAAAAAAAAATTCTACGTTTTCCCACCTTGACGTTACCATCCTTCTTACCCCTTCTAGCCAACGAAGCATGCTAAATGCGTGTTTCCAAATTCTTTTCATAACCCCCAATATAACCATATAACACAAAAAGCTCTTTGCCCACCACCTTTGAACAAGGAAATACTCTTTTTAATCGTTGTTGAGCATGCATGTTTAAGTTTCAAGTTTTGGCGCGAATGCATTTTTGTTTCGTGTTTATGTTTGTGTTTTGGAATAAATAGTCATAGCGACTTATATGTAATTAGTCGTTGTGATGTCGAAAAAAAAAAAAGGAAAAGAAATAAAAAAAAAGAAAAAAGAAAAAAAAAGAAAGGAAGAAAGAATAAATAAACAGCAGCAATAAAATAAAAAAAAAAAAAGAAAAATAGAGGGAAAGGCTACAATGTTATGTTTTGTTTTGTGAAGTTGCATTTGTTGCCATCTAAACATTAAAGTTAATAACGTGCATTGCTCTTTGAACTTAATGTGAAAGACTTATTTTCTTGTTACTCTCTAGCCTTACATTATCCTTTTCTTTTGTAACCATTACCCTAGCCTAACCCATATAAAAGACATGATGATCCTTAGTTGAGACTTGTCCTACATTAGTGGAGAGGGAACCGCGAGGAGAGCTTATGGTTGTTCATTATCTTGTTTTCTTGAAGCTACGAAAATGTATTTTATATGCTTTGATTATTGCTCGATAAAACATTTGTTGATTCAAGCTTCGTATGTGTGCGTGAGTGTTTTCAGAATTCTTAGTGTAACCTTTTTCGATTGAGTTCACGATGATGGGATGATTTTGACGGTTTGATATCCAATTGCGATGTTGCGTTGTTTGCGGTTTTTGCATATGTTGAATCGAGTTTCGTTGTGAAGTTGTGGTCTCCTATATAGAATAGATGTCGAATTCTAAGTCATGCTTGAGGACAAGCATGGGATAAGTGTGGGGAAATTTGATAACTTGCAAATCCAATTTTCTTTTATTGTTATATTTGTGTTGATTTGGTGTCATTTTGTGCTTAAAAGAGTGGTTTAACTTGATTTATTGTTTTTATGCTAGGAAAAGTTGGATTTGATATGAATGAAGCAAAAAGGAGCACAATTGAAATGTTTTGGAGCAAGGAAGGAGCTGCTGGAATTTTGGAACACAAATGCAAGTTGTTAGGCTCTTAGCCTTGGGCAAGACTAAGCAGGAAATCAGACCAGTGGACTGATTGTGACATTATTGGCTGGTCACGACTTCTTCAACTAATTCCAGCACGTTTTACAGCCACAGGATGATATTAGACACAGGTTTTAGTGGGTATTTTTATTGTATTAGTGGACCCCACCTTCTAGGGGCTATTTAAGTCGAAATTAGGTCTTTTTGTGGATTATCTTTCGCCTCCCTTGGGTTGTGACGAATTTGACAGAATTTTTTGAGAGATTTCTACCGAACTTTCAATTCTTGTGAGGATGTTTTCTTCCATAGTCATGTGTGGCTAAACGTTCTGTTCAGTTAAGGCTAAACCAAGGTAGAAGTTTGATTTCGATTGTGAGATTATATTGAACTTAATTAAATTTCTTTATTCTATTGCATTTATATCCTTTCTGTGATTTATTGGAAAAATATATCCCCTAGCGAAATTCTATTGAATGATTTAACAGGGCCCGTTATGTTGTTTGGTAGAAATTTCCATAGCTATTCGGCGTAATCAAATCCGTAATTGTTTGGTTAGGTTGATGCAGTAGTAATTAATATAACTTAATTGGGTAGAACTTTCTAGGTTGTATTAAGAAAGAATATAATCAGATTTAAATGGATGCTCGTAGTTTCTGTTAATCTGGACAGGGTTCTATTAGATTTTAAAGCGGTTAACAGTTAAATCCTTCGTCGTACTTAGGATTGCTAGTTGATTAGGGGTTGTTATTAGATCGTATCTTAGCAACCTATTCCTACGGTAGAATTGGTTGGGTTGACGTTCTTTCTGGCTATAACTTGTCTGTAATATGAATTAAGGAATTAATCTTGAATCAATGATCACTCGAATCAAATTTTCGATCCGCGGTATGCCTTGGCTGAATTTTCTATCAATTGTTCAGGTTCAATTTTTAATTTTATTGCATTTATTTCTTTGATTTAATTTTAATTCGTTTAGTTCGATTATTAAATTCCCCCGTTTCAATATCTATTTTTAATTTTATTTTCAGTTTTGGTCTATTTTCGACAAAGCTAATCCCTAGGGTTCGATCCTTCTCACCATATTTACAAGTTTTATTTTGTAGGGGAGCAGGTTAATTATTTTTGGCGGATTCGACGCCCGTCAGTAGGAGAGTAATAATTTTAAAATTTAAAATTTCATTTTCATTCGTTACAGCAAATTTTAAAAGTTAAGTACATCACGGATATTTTATATCCAAAGATTCAAGTTGAGCAAGGTACAATTTGAGCCATTTAGCATTGCTCAACAACAAAATCTGACCAATAAGTACAAACCCGTAAGCAAAGAGAGAGGAAATAATTAAAGGAAGAAAATTGCAGTAATTGGATTTTCTTTTTTCAAGGTAAATGAAGTGCTCGACTCACATTGGCAAATTTTGATGATATTTCAGAATCCATTAGAAATCATTGTCAAATCTTTGTAAATCTAAAGAAAAATATTCACAAAAAAAAGTAAAAGAAAAAGCATCAAAAGGGCATACCTTAGTTTCATAAGTGACAAGATTAGAACATATCTTGTCAATTTTTTTTTTTAAAATATATATTTAACTATACCATGTTCTGGAAGAGAAAGAGATGAAGAAGAAGACGACGGTTTGGTGAAAAAATTTTTTATCCTCTCTCTCTCTCTTTAGAAAGAGATGAAGAAGAAGACGACAGTTTGGTGAAAAAATTTTTTATCCTCTCTCTCTCTCTTTAGACTGTCAGTTTACTTTGACTTGTTCTCTAAAATCTCAAATATTAGACCGAAGGGTAATTTAATATAACGGACTCAAAATACAAGGATATAATAGTATATTTTTTAAAATATAGTAATTTATTTTGACAAAATATAGGAGTACGATTATAATTTTTCCATTTATAATCATGAAAATTTGACATTAGAATTATATTTTATAATTTTTTATATTATTAGTACATGTTAATTTATATTTAATATTCTCCAGAAAAGCAAAAAAACTCTTTTTGTCACTAAATAAAAAATGAAAAAATTTATTGTTATTAATTATATCTTGTGTAATTTTCACAATGCCTCTTGATTTCATATAATTTACTAATTGTATATTATATGAAAATTGTCACTTCCAAATTAATTTTTGAATTTTAGAAGAAATAATCTAGAAAATAATTTTGTTGCTAAATTTATTTTTGAAGGAAAAACAAGAAACTTTACATTACGAATCATAGAAAGGTAACAAACAATGTGGAATCACCTTCCACACTTTAAAACAGGCATGATGATAAAAGTTCTAACTAACGCATGAGCTCCTACATTCGTTTAATCATTTCTCTCCGACATCATCTAATAGAAAATATTAGATCTTGAGAATAATGAAGTCCTACAATCCTTAATATAATATCAAATTCAAAAAATCCAACAAAAAAGAGTTCAAAGCATGAATGAATAACTCATAACAGTATAAATGCAACCTAAAGAGTGAAAATTATGTTTAGCCTATCCCAAACATGCACAAAGTGCAAGAGCATCAGGAAATTAAACTCAACAAAATTCTAAGAATTTTTCTCAGACTAATGAAAAATTCATCAAGCTAGTTTTAAACTCATGCTTGTTGGCTCTGATGCCACATATTAAATATAAAATTCAATATTATACTTTCTTATACTAATCAAATTCGACAAAAACAACAAATTTATACAATCCCATGCATGATACATCTTAAAATATAAATATAGAATTATGTTGAGTTTAAGAATATGCTAAGGAAAATAAACATGTCTTCCTTGATCCCGTGGTCTTGAATTTGAGTAGACAATCTTCCAATGTGGTTCATCAATGGACAATGGTTATAGAAAGTTTTGTGATACCAAATTAAAGTTCAGTGAGTTTATGTTACAAATTCAAGTTATGAGACGATAATCAACTAGCATCTTAAGTTGAGAAATGATAACGAGATAACATCCTAACTTGAGAGACGATAAGAGAAATAAGCCCCAATCTTTTACTTTATGAAAGGCACTGTTTCTCTTTTGTCTATTTCTAACTTTCTAGTACTTTGCAAAAAGTAGAGTTGAGATACTTAAAAAGAATAAATTATTCTTATACTGAGTTCGGAGATAGAGGGAACCTATCCTTTCGTTTAAAGTGATTTATGTGTCTTCCATGGAAGCCCATAACACTCAACCACACTAATATATCTACTTTTAATTTACACATTTAGTCCACTTATTTAGGGCTTAAACCGCAAAAACACGCCCAATTATGTGACTTGTTACAAAATAACTCTAAAACGACTTTTGTATCTCAGACATTTTCATTTGAAAACTTAGATATATTAGCACTCTAATTTAAAAATTAAACTATAAAAAGAATTAAAGTGATATTTAATATGAAAATCACTACTTTAACATGGGTTTAGCTTTCAAAACTCACTGTTTTGCTCTATTTTCCCCAACCCAAAACCGACGATTCATCTTCTAAAATTCTAGAAACTCACTCCGCTTTCAAACTCTCTCTCCCATTCAATAAGAAGTACTGTTCAATCTCTAACGTAAAGAGAGGTTGTTTCGTTGTTTAATTTGTCTTCTTGTAAAGCGGCACAAAGAGGTTGTTTGCCAACGAGGATGCAAAGAACAACCTGGTAAGCAATAAACAACTCTCTCCTTGTTTTTTTTTTTTTTTTTTATTTTTTATTTTTTATTTTTTTTTAATTCCTTTATTCTATCTTTCTTTATTAGTTTAGTCCTAAAATTAATCTCCAATAACCCGTTGGCTTTCATGTCATAGTTTTAGTTCTTCGAAATTTCAAAGTCCAAAGGCACTAATTTTAACCATGTAGAGACACTTGTACGAAAACTAAGAATTGCATAATTCATTGTTTGTTCTTTGTTTGCTTTCTAAAGATTAGAAATTTATAATCCAATCACTGTAAGATGCAAAACCAAAATAAATAATTTGGCAAAGCAAGAGTGAATATTGACGAACTACACAAAGTGAATTAGGGTGTCAAAACGTGTCTTGGGATTAACACAGATTTGCCTAATACGAGACACGATTAGAGTCAATATAAATCAATCCATTTAATAATCGTGTCAAACTTCTCAACACGAATGCGATACAAAAATTAAACAGTGCCACGACCACGACATGTATAACTTGCTTAATATTATAAGTATGTTACGTGGATCGTATTGACCTGCATATGACCCGTTTAACCAGCCTAATATCATAAACGGGTTAAGTAAGTCGTGTTCACCCGTATACGATTCACTTAACCTGCTTATGATATTTTTAAGTTTTGACATATTTAACTCAAATCATATTTAAAAATAAAATTTATACATAAAATGTATAGATTCTCCAAGATTCATAACTAAAATAACAATAAATTAATATAACAATAAATTTTAAATAGGAGTTTAATTGGATATTTATATTTGACACTAAAATTATTTCTTTACCCCTAAAATAAATGGTTCACTCACTTAACCTGCATGTCAACTCGTAACACGATATGTTTACATTCATGTCATAAATGAGTGACCCGTTTATGACATGAACCTGTTTAATCTCAACCTAACTTGTTTATTTCGCGTGTTAGACGAATTGTGTTGGCGTGTCATGACCCATTTTTATACCCCTAAAATGAATATTGCATGTTCATAATCAGTAACAAAGTTCAACTTCTGTCTCTTTATAAAATTAAAAATCGAATTAGTACAGAAATTAACGAACTAATCATATTTCCTAATTTTTTCCTCAGCTTCACTTCTTACACTTTTTGGGATAGAATTAAGAGGGTATTTTTTGTCCATAAATTAGAGTCTTGTTTGATGTGATTTTTTATTTTTTAGTTTTTGGTTTTAGATTACCATTCCTTATAGAATGTTATTAATAAGGAACAAGAAATTAATTCATGGATCGAGGATTTTTTTTTATTATTTATTTATTTTAAGTTGTTTGTTGATTCAATTGAATTTATGAATCAAGAACAGTGAATCTTGGGTTAAGCTAACCCAAAGTAAAGCAGTGGGTCCCACATCACATGTCACTTTAATGCTTTTATGATCTAATTTTTGAACTAGGGTGCCAATATATCGAAGAGGTATATTGAGGTATATTGAATTAGGACTCTATTAGATTTCAAAAGATTTTGAAATTCCACTAGTATTCAATCTAGATTTCTTTAGAGTTTATTAAAATTTTGTGGTATTTAATTTAGACTCTTATAAAATCTATAAAAATGTGATAATATTCAATTATAACTTTTTAAAAGTCTATACAAATTTAATGGTATAAAAAAATTGCTGATGTGGATGAATTTTATAAAATTATTGATTTCGTTGAATTTTAGAATGCTAGGTATATATATATTTTTTAATTTTCATTTTAAATTTAAAAAATAGTTAAACCTGCGATTTTCTTGGGAGATGGTCGTTAGGGGTGTGCAAACTCACTAATCGAATTGAACCAAAAACTATACTGCCTCATTTCGGTTCAGTCAGCTAAATAAAAAAAGGTTCAGTTGTTGGTTTATTCAGTTTGAAGCAAATTTATTATTCGGTTCGAGTTGATTTCATAAAAATCCATCTGTTGGGTTTAAAAGAGAACTGAAATGACAAAATCGATCAAAATTGATCGAACTAATTGGTTTGGTTCGATTTGATTTAGTTTAGAAGGCAAATTCGATTTAATTCGGTCTGTTGATAAAAAAAACTTCGATTGTATTTTTCGATCTCGATTTAGTTCGATTTGAATGGAACCAACCATTTGCTCACCCCGCGACTATTCTGGAGACGAGGGATGGCTGACGGCAACGTTGGTCATTGCAAGCCTTTCACTGTCCATAGCGGTAAGGTTTTAAGAAGAAGAAAACGATTTTGGAGAAGATGACGCATTTTTTGGTCCCCTATTATTTTTTAGTTTTTTAATTGGGCTTAAAAACCTTTTAATTTATTCAATTAGGTCCTGAAATTAATTTTAATTGTATATATAAAAATATTAAAATTTCATCAAAGTCAATTAAAATTTATAAACAAGTCCAACTAATTCCATAAAATTCTATGTAAAATCTTGGTAGAATCTGTGCAAATCTTAAGAAATCCTTTAATTTAATCAAACTCAACAATTCTTTTAAAATCTAACACAATCTTAATTCAATAAACTCCCTAAGTTTTAGAATGGTGGTGCTCGGAATATAAAGATCATTTTGGGATGATTTTGCAACAACTCGCATAGTTGAGAGTATTTTTGTAGTTTAAGCCCTTAATTAGTTCGAACCATGTTAGGCTAACTTCATGTTTCATGGCAATTTATATCTTAGTAATCTATAAAATATATAAAAGTAGAGTGGTTTGCATTATATAGAAGCCAAGTGTAAGCCTTTGAAATTGACAAGTTTTAGGAGAAACAATAGGGACCAACAAGTTTGATTAATTATTAAAAATTAGAAAACCAAAAATAGGAACAATAGGGACCAACAATTAAATTTTTACCAACAATTAATTATCACAAACATTTTCTACAAAATCAATCAAACTAAATCTTTATATTTTCTACAGTAGGGACTAACAGTAATATATGCTTATAGCTTTTTATTTTTTTTATTTTTATATTTTTATATTTTAACATTTCTATAACTCTCCTTTTATCTGAAAACGTATGGATACAACAATTTTTAAAAAGTAGGACATTAATATTTTTTTTGAAAAAAATACATTAATATTTCAAATAAATAAACAATCATTTATAATAAATTATAAATATAAACTAAAAAAATTAATTTCTTATTTTAATGACACAAAAATAAATTAAAAAAAAAACACATCATTTTTTATTGGTAATAAAAAACAAAAACCTTGGTTGATTAGCTTAGTCTATTGAATAGTCTCATATAACAGGAGTTAGGTTGCACGGACACAGGACACAAGATACAGGAACGTACGAGATACAACAATTTTTAAAAAAGGTAGGGCATCCACACGCTTAAGATACAGTACACTAAATAAGTAATACATTAATATTTCAAATAAATAAATAATAACTTATAATAAATCATAAACATAAAATAAAAAAAATACTAAATTTCTTATTTCATTGACACAAACAAAATTTTTTTTTTTAAAAAAAAAAAACACTTCATTTTATTGGTAATAAAAAAAAAAAACTTTGATTGATTAACTATGTATGGAGTAGTCTCATATACCAGGAGTTATGTTGCACGAACACAGAATGCGAGATACGGGAACATACGTGATAACAAAATGTAATATATGTTCTCTCATTTATGTTAGTGAGAATTTTCTCGAGATGAAAGTAGGAATTTGTGTGCAAAAGTTGTTTCTAGTGATAGATGTTATTTTTATAGTATTTTTAATATAGTTTTTATTAGGATTTTTAGTATTTTTTAATTCCTTTAATTAGTTTTTTTTATTTAGTTTTATTTATGTTTGTTTTCGCACTGCCCCCGAACGACCCGAAAAACGTTCCCTTTTTATATTTTGAATGGAAAAGCGATCTTATTTTGAACAGTGGTAACAAAACATTTTATTGGATACGATGCCGATAAATCGGTTTTATAAAACATTTTGAGTCGCCACCCATTTTTTCGGCAATGGGACCGTTTCCAATTTTATTTTAAAAGTGACTCCATTTTAAACCCAATTTTATTCAAGGCCAAATTATTTAGAAAACTGGTCAGGTGCACCAATGCGATTCTAGGTAAGGGAATTGAGTACGTCGGCCCATTGGAAGCCGACGTCCGGAAAAATCGGCCTCTTTTAACCTACGATTTCTAATTTATTTTAGTTAGAAAAACCAATTTATTTATTTATTTAAACCCAACCCAAATGAATTGAACCGAGTTCTTATATGGAAAATTAATTAATCGTCCCAATCAAATTTAATCATTGCATCCATAATCATCCAAATCATCCAAACCAAAGTAATTAAATCAAATAAATAAAAGACCCGCTCTTACCTTATGGTTAAAGGCGGGCCACAAATCGAACCTAAAAATACATTCTACCTGATTTAAATTCAACCCAAAAACTGAAAATCCAAAATCATGCATAATTACATTTTAATATTCTAAACCTAATTAAATTGCAATCTGTTCATAGTTGGTCATCTTCGGATTTATTGGAAAAATTAAATTTTATTTTTGTACAAAATTTATTATTTTTAAAAAGGACAAAAATCATTTCTGGAACCCTGGAATAGTCGCGTCACGTGGATGTTCTTTGGAAGAACAGTTGCGTGACAGACCCGACAGCTGCGTGACGCAGCTGTTCTGGGTAAAGAAACGAAATTTTGGACATGAACAGTTCTGTCACGCAACTTCCAGCTCCGTTACGGATCTACTGGCTACGTGACGCAACTGCTCTGGTCCGAATTCTGTTTTAAATTATTTGTTTAAAGCGTTTTTTATTTAAATATATTTTAGGACAACATCGAATAACCAAAAATGAACAGAATACAATTCAATTAAGATTAAACTACTAAAACAATAACAAGATAAATAATCAATGAATAAAAAACACAAAAAGTGTAAAGGAATTACCTAATCCTCAGATTGACGATTGTAAACGGCTTAACGAACGATGGTTAAAGCGATCCAGAAGCTTTGTCACCAAGGATTTAAATGTTCACTCTTTTCTCTCTTAATTTTCTCTCTTTTTTTCTAATTTTATTCACCTGGAATTAATATCTAATGGCGATTCTCCTTCAAACGAACTCAAAAGAGCTTCTGGAGGAGAATGTGGCCGCAGGGCGTATTTTTTAGGGTTTCAGAATCGTCCCAAAAGTTTTTTCACACTTGAGAAAAAGATCTATTTATAGAATTAGGTCACAGAGCATAACTGCGTGACGCAGCTTACTTTCTCACCAGAGCTGCATGTCGTTTAATACAAAAACGTCATGTAGTCTAACATAGCTGCGTGATGCAGCTATGACCCAGTCAGACACTTAAAATCAGTTTAGTTTAAATCCTTAGATTAAAAGACTTCTAGGTAGCATTAACCCATTCATTCCACATCCTCGTATCATCATTGGATCAGGCGGGGGCATAAAAACACGCGTCAACAATGTTCTTGTTTAAAGCTTTCTTGAATCACATTTTACTTGATCTTGGAGAATTTTGTAGCATTTCTATAGAAAATCAGCGAAAAATACAGAAAAGAGTGTTCCTAAGCGAAAAGGTTGGCACGCCCTGGGCGTGTTATCTAGCACCCCCATGTTGTGTTCAATTAAATAGAGGTTTAGAGGCTAGTACGCCCAAGTCGTGCCAGAGAGCACGCCCGTGCTACAAGAGGCTGTCGATCTTTGAGCGTGCTCACCCCAACACGGCCTGTGTTGCAACTACTTTGAAGATTCAGAGCCCAGCATGCCCTAGCTGTGCACATCAGCATGCTCGTGCCACAAGTAGTTGCGAATCTCTGAACGTGCTCATCCAAGCACGACCCGTGCTGCAACCACCTTGGGACTCAGAGCCTAGCATGCCCAGGCCGTGCCAGATAGCACGCCTGTGCTAAAGACCAGATTTTGCCTTGGGCTGAGAACGTCAGTTCTAGCCCGTGCTTCTTGCATGGAACCGCATGAGATACTTTTCTGACATACCAATCAAGTTTAAATCCTATTTAGACATTGGAAGAGTCTTAATTTGGAAGAAATACAAAGCCCAATCAATCTCCTACCCCAAAACGATTTCTTCCTCATTAAAGATTCTATTTTCTAAACGAAGTCAGAGTTCCCCAAGAAGTCTATATTACCAACAGGCGGTCATCCTATGATTTTCCATATCATATATCATCAGATGCACATAGGGGTGCTGATCTCCCCATACATGGCTGACGGTATTGAAGACAACTCTCACAAACCCATGGTAATCCACTTCATCCCAATTCCACACAAACAATGCATAATAATTTCACAGCACAAATAATTAAACAATTTACCTAGTAGAATGCTCCAAATCAATAATTGTTATGCAACATAAAAGAATATATGTAAGGAAATGTATATAAACATAGTCATATATTAATAATAACATAGTAATATAATAAAATTAATGCTAAATTATCTTTAATTATTCCTTTACAAAGTAAATAATATATGCATGCAAATGATAGATGCACTATTTATTATTACTCATAGTGATAGAGAAAAGAAGGTGCTCTATCTCAGATTTTGACTTGGAGGAGCAGGAGACGGGTCCGGACGATTTAAAGAATCTAAGAATATAAGAAAATAATTACATCAGACAAAGGACTGATTTAAATAAAGAATTAGGGAATTATTCTAATAAACTATTTACGTATATAACTACTAAAACTAGACTGGATTCTAAAATTTCGGTAGCATCTGCCCTAAAAATTGAACTATCTACCTGTTTAAATATCAATAATTTCATTAAATATCCATCCAATCCACACAGTCCATCCGTCGAGTAATCAATCAAGTTAAATTTCCATCCTCCTTTAATAGTCACATCACCACACAACCATAATTTATAAATTAAAACAAGGGAAAATTATTATTTAGTCCCTCAGGTTTTACATAATTATCTAACTAATCCCGACGTTTAAGCTAATATATAACTAGTCCCTCAAGTTTAACTCCGTCTAATTAAAAGGTCCTTCCGTCCGAAAAGTTGATTTTTTTCCGTTAATTGAAGACTAAAAGACTAAAACACCCCTTCCTCGCTGAATCACCATATCATAATTACCCTGAAAATCTTTTAAAACCTACAAATACACTAGTACCCCTAATCATAACCCAAAAGCTAATATTTAAAACATCACATAAAAACTGATTAATAGTCTTAAAAGAGACATTACATAAGATAATAACAAAACACAAGTAATTAACACAGTAAATACATTAATAATTTTAATTAAAAGACTGATTAGTAGGTCCACATGCAGTCAAGCTCGGTGGGACCCATCGCCACCCTTCCACCACCACTAGAATCACCATTAGCAGCACCAACATTGGCAGCACCACCCTCCTCCGAACCTGTTGCCATCCAATTCATGCTAGTAGTGGTACCACCTCCATTAAATGGCGCAGCAGCCACAACTGGGGATGGAGAAGAGAAAAAGAAAGGTAACTGAAGATTCTTTTGCAGAGACCTCAAGCTAGGGAAAGCTGAGACACCCATGTTTCTTGGGAACCGACCAAATGGATCCGCTGTCATAGGGAGGAGAGGTGGCGGAGTGAAATCAAAAGTGGTGTTCTAGTTAGCAGTGGCGGAAGCAGCGACTGCAATGGTGGAGAAACAGGACACGTGCTCAGGTTGAGCATGGCTATCTGAACCGACCAAATGGATCCGCTGTCATAGGGAGGAGAGGTGGCGGAGCGAAATCAAAAGTGGTGTTCTGGTTAGCAGCGGCGGAAGCAGCAGCTGCAATGGTGGAGAAACAGGACACGTGCTTAGGTTGAGCATGGCTGTTTGACCTTTCGTTTCCCTCGCTTGGAAGGTCATACTGGTCCACGTCAGCGAGGGAGGGGTGTTTTAGTCTTTTAGTCTTCAATTAACGGAAAAAAACCAACTTTTCAGACGGAAGGACCTTTTAATTAGACGGAGTTAAACCTGAGGGACTAGTTATATATTAGCTTAAACGTCGGGATTAGTTGGATAATTATGTAAAACCTGAGGGACTAAATAATAATTTTCCCTTAAAACAATCCTCAATTATAACTTCAAATAATCTTCTAACTTATTACGGCAATATTATCAATTCCTCTTACCTTATATCAATATAATTAGCTTCTTTAGTTAATTACCAAATAATTAAAATCTTTTATAAGTATAAATATAAACAAATCTTATACCAATATTCTTTAAAAGATACCTGAGCGTTAAATATCTGAAGCCTAACCACTTCATATCCCCTTATATACATATATATGTCATAATCCAAACGTAAATTTCATACATGCTTTACTTTCTCTAAACCAACATAAGAACCATCCCTTATAATAGCTACCACTATACAAAACTTCGAGTTTTCCACCAAAACTCATGTTTCACGCTATAATCAATTAATTCTTAACATAATTATTTGTATAATACCATTCCTCCTAAAAAAGATAGAACTCATATAAATAATTAAGTTAGTTGCTGCCATAGATAAAAGATTGTTGATTTCTTTGCAAACATTTATAGTTTAAGCAGATAATCTACCTATTTTTATACGAGAATTAAGATTGTATACCTATTTAAAGAGCAAAAATTAAAATTCCTAATCATATTCATATAAATGGTAACCGAATATCCAAATTTCTACAATAGCTCTATTATATTCCTCAAATCCTTCAACGAAGATCAAAGAACTTATGAATTAAATTTAAGAGGGTCATAATATGGTTTACCTAGCTGCAAAATAGGCTGAAAGTTGAAATTTTCTGGTTAAAATGACCGACAATAGCAACAAGGCACCAACACAATCACTGCCACTGCTAACTTGACCAGAAATGGGTGGAAAGGTGGCTAGAGGCATGTTGGAGGCAAGGAGAGAGCGTAGTCGGGCCAGTCCTTGGCTGGGCTCGTCGGAAAATGGAACGAGAAGCATTGAAGGAGGCTACCGATCGGAAAAAAAAAATGTAGCTCGTTGTCGTTCCTCTTTCTCACTGAATCGCGAGCTACCAGTGACTAGAGATAGAGCAACGACATTTGAGGGGTGCTGGAGATGAGGTGGTGGCGGGCTATAGGCTGGTGTCACCAGAAAATTGAGGAGACAGTTGCGATGCGAATTCCTAATTGAGGCAAAGTTGCAACTACTCCTGTAACGCTGCATTCACCGAAAACGAAGGAAGAGAGGGAAGGAGAGGCTAGAGATGCGCGGTGGGGAGGCGACAGCGGCAAGGAGTGGTGGCGGAGGTGCTGTGGTGGTCGAAAAAATGAAAGGAGAAGAAGCGGAGGGTGTTGAAGGGGATAGGGGGTTTCTAGAATAGTTTGGGTTAGGTTTTTGACTGATTTGGTTTGATTCGAGTTTGGTTTGGTCCAAATCATGATTTTTGTATGGTTTTTAATTTCCAATCGGTTTTATTCGGGTTTTCATTTAATTGTGGGTTTGGTTCAACTATAGAAATTATACGTTTGCATATAAATGGTTAAATAAATTCATAAGGTGTTAATTTATTAAATTTCTAAATGATAAATTTTTGAAAATAAGATTCTGGTTGTTTCAATCTCCCCCCTCATAAAAATTCATCCTCGAACTTAGAAATAAACAAGGTAGGGGTAGTATAATAAGCAAAGAGTACATAAGAATAACAAAGAAAGATCTTAATCTATAAAGAGAAATAGTTTAAGTTCAATTACCAGCAAAACAAGAGTTCTTTACATAGTATGAAAAAGATGAGGGTATTTTCCTTGCATCTCAGCCACCACTTCCCACGTGCACCCCTCCATAGAATGGTTTCTCCATAAGACTTTGACCATAGGAATGTCTTTAGATCAAAGTTTACAAATCTAGAAGTCGAGAATCCTAAAGGGCACCTCTTCATATGTCAAATCTCCGCTCACTTAGACCTTTTGTGGCTCTAATACATGAGATGGATCTGGAATATACTTCCTTAGCATAGGTACATGAAAAATTGGATGTACATGAGAAAACTCATTAGGCAAATCTAGCTGGTAAGCTACTTCCCCAATCCTAGCAACTATCAAGTAAGGTCTAATATATTTAGGAGCTAACTTCCCTTTTTTGCCAAAACGAAGGACACCTTTCATAGGAGATACTTTCAGAAAGACCAAATCACCCTCTTGAAATGTCACTTCTTTATATTTAGGGTTTGCATTGCTTTTCTGTTTATCAAATGCTGTTTTGATCCTATCTCGAATGATAGGTACCTTCTCAAATGTGACTTGAATTAATTCGGGTCCCACCAATTGTCTATCTCCTACTTCCTCCCAACAAATAGGAGATTTGCACTTCCTGCCATATATATAGGGCTTCATAAGGTGCCATGCCTATGCTAGCTTGATGGCTATTATTATAATCAAACTCAATTAATGGTAAGCGCACGTCCCAATGTCCTCCAAAATCTAGTACACACATCCGAAGCATGTCCTCCAAAGTTTGAATAGTCCTTCAGATTGCCCATTAGTCTGTGGTTGGAAAGCCGTAGTAAAGTCAAGTCGGGTCCCTAAAGCTCTCTGTAATGACTGCTAGAATGTAGAAGTGAACTGTGTTCCCCTGTTAGAAATGATAGATACTAGAATCCTATGAAGACGTACTATCTCCTTTTTGTACAACCTTGCCAACCTGTCAGCATTATAAGAGGATCTCACTGGCAAAAAATGAGCTGTCTTAGTAAGTCAATCTACTATCACCCAAACCGAATGATAGGCTCCTGGTGTTTCTGGTAGTCCTACTACAACGTCCTTGTTAATTCTTTCCCATTTCCAGTCTGGTATCGGTAGTCATTGTAGTAACCCAAAAGGTCTTTGACGCTCTGCTTTCACTTGTTGAAAGCCAAACATCTAGATACAAATTTTATTACATCTTTCTTCATTCCAACCCACCAATAATTATCTTTCAAATCCCGATATAATTAGTAGTACCCCGATGCACGTAATAAGTGGCATAGTGGGCTTCATCTAATATCTCCGTTCTAAGGTTATCAACATCGGGTACACAGAGGCAAGTGCCATTTCTGAGTACCCATCATCGTCTATCACAAAGTTCCCTGACCCACTAGTTGCTACTTCTTGCATAATTCTTTGTAATTATGGGTCTCTATTTTGTGCAGCTTTGATTCTATCAAACAACAATGGTCTTCCTCTGAAGTGAGCCAACAAATAATCTAAATTAGAAATTTCCAGTTCAAGGCCTTCATCAAGCATTTCATCCAATTCCCGGATTAACGGTCTCCTTTCTGCTGAAATATAAGTTAAACTTCCTAAAGACTTTCAACTTAGAGCATCAGCCACTACATTAGCTTTCCCAATATGATACTGAATGGTACAATCATAATCCTTAAGGAACTCCATCCAGCGCCTTTGTCTCAAATTTAGATCTCTCTAATCAAAAATATACTTCCAAGTTTTATGATCAGTAAAGATCTCACATGACACACCATATAAGTAATGTCTCCATATCTTCAATGCAAAAATGATTGCTGCCATTTCCAAATCATGAGTGGGATAATTCTACTCATGCTATTCAACTGTCTAGAAGCATATGCAATAACTCGACCATGCTGCATCAAGACACAACCCAACCCCACTCTGGATGCATCACAAAACACAACATACCCTTCATTGCCTGATGGTAAGGTTAACACTGGAGCAGTGGTCAAGCACTCTTTAAGCCTCTGGAAACTTGCTTCACAAGAATCAGACCATATGAACTTGGCGTTCTTCTGGGTTAGTCTTGTTAATGGAGCTGCTATTCTAGAAAAATCTTGCACAAAACGACGGAATAGCCAGCTAAACCCAGAAAGCTACGAACTTCTGTGACCGTAGTAAGTCTAGGCCAGTTGATAACTACCTCAACTTTCTTAGGATCAACCATGATTCCATCCTTAGATACCACATAACCCAAGAAATTCATGCTTTCTAACTAGAATTTAGATTTAAAAAACTTGGCTTATAACCGATGCTCCCTCAGAGTTTGTAGCACAATCCTCAGATGATGCATGTGTTCTGCTTTAGTTCTAGAATAAATAGAATATCATCTATGAACACGATCACAAACTTATCTAAGTAAGGCTTGAACACACGATTCATCAGGTCTATAAAAGCCACTAGAGCATTGGTGAGTGTCGAATGATATAACCAGGAATTCACAATGACCATATCTGGTTTTAAAAGCCATTTTAGGAATGTACTTTCTGATCTTCAATTGATGATAATAAGATCTAAGGTTAATTTTTGAGAAATAAGTAGCTCCTTGCAACTGATCGAATAGATCATCAATCCTAGGAAGCGGATACTTGTTTTTCACTGTCACCTTGTTCAATTGCCTATAATCGATACATAGGTGGAGAGGGCCATCTTTCTTCTTTACAAAAAGGACCGGAGCACCCCAAGGTGAAGTGCTTGGTCGGATAAAGCCTTTGTCTAGCAATTCCTGTAACTGCTCCTTAAGCTCTTTTAATTATGCAGGTGCCATGCTATAAGGTGGCATAGATATAGGCTTTGTGCCGGAAACTCGATCAATGCAGAATTCAATTTCTCGATCTGGAGGAAGACCGGGGCAATTCCTTTGAAAACACATCCAAGAATCATTCACAATCGGCTGCTCTTCAATTTTGTGGGTTTCCGCAGTAGCATCCTTCATTGGTGCCAAATACCCTTGACAGCCTCTTTCCAGCATCTTCCTAGCGCTTATTGCAGAAATTAAACTATAAGGAGCTATAGTTTGTGCGTCCTGAATATGTATGGCACAACCCAAGAGGCGAGATGAATTGGGTTTTCTAAAAATAAAAAATTTAACTTTAAAAACAAACTCAAAATTCTATAGCAGCGGAAAAGTAATGCACTTGTGAGAATAAGTTATTGATTAGAACTTCCTCACAATGCCCTTATGCAGAAAATAGAAAGACTTTGCAAAGCACAGTTATTGATTAGAACTGCTTCATAATTTCTTATGCAATATCAAAACTACTTTATGAAGGAAAGCTATTATGTTTAGAACTTCCTCATAAAATTTAGATAAATATAAACGACTATGTGAGAAACAGTTGTTGAAATCTGAATTGCTTCACAAAGGTTCAATCAAGATTAGAAAACTGATTAGAATCCCAAGTAGTGAAATATACTGAAAATAGAAGAACAATTTAGAACTTGGTATATTCACTAAGCAGAAGTCCAGAGTTCTAATGTTCAAAAAAGACAAAGCTTATTCCAGTTTAGAACATCAAAACCATTAACAACTTTTAGCATTTCTAAAATATAAACAGAAGTATGTGAGTAAAATAGTATCAAGCAGAACTTCAAAAAGAAAAAAAGATTAACACAGTGATTTATAGTGGTTCGACACTAACTCGCCTACATCCACTCCCCAAGACTCATCTTGAGATTCTCAACTATGTTATCTCTTTTCAAGGGTGAGAGACAAACCAACAGTATAAGGCAATAGATCAACTCCTAGATCTACCCTTTGTCCCACTAGATTTTCCAAAGGTTCTAGTTAACCTCAACCCTTTCTGTTTTTGGCAGAGAACAGAAACTCAAATCAAGACATTAGAATCTCTCTCACGGAGAAGGTTGCTTGATAACATATTTCACAATAGCTTTTCAGCTAAGCTATTACATAAAAGTTTATCAAATGAAAACCTGTCTACTAAATATTACAAAATCTAAATAGACAGACAGAAATGCAAATATAAGCATAGGAAAAATAGTTTTTAAGATTAGAAAATCATTTTAGAAATCAGAACTATTTTTCAAAAGAAGTTGTTATAATTTTCTCTTTTAAAGAAAAAATCGTGAAGTATTAAGATGAAAAGACATAAAGGGGGTTGAGAATAAGTTTTGAGAGATAAAAAATATGATCGATGGACGAACACTCTTAAAAACTTTTTTTTTTCCCCACGTCTTTTAAAGAAAAGACGCCTTTTACAGAGAGGGATAATAATCTCGTTTTTAGAAAGTAAAATCTCTTTTTCAAATCAGAATATTGACTTTCCATTTTTAGAAGATACAGAGATCTTTGTTACCAAAAATTCTTTTGAGTCAATATTCTTTCTTTTTGGTAAGCGAATAAGAGAAAATCTAACTTTTCTTTAAGAACAAGATTTTCGAAAATAAAATATTGACTTTCCATTTTTAGAAGATATGGAAATCTTTGTTACCAAAAATTCTTTTGAGTCAATATTCTTTCTTTTTGATAAGCGAATAAGAGAAAATCTAACTTTTCTTTAAGAACAAGATTTTCGAAAATAAAAGAAATCTTTTTCGAAATAAATATTTACCAGAAACGATTTGAGAAAGAATCTCCTTTGTTTAGGTAAGAAGACAAAATCAAGATTTTGGATCTCTTTGAAAAATTTGTTTCCGAAAATGAAGAGTATAAAAATCTTATTTGATTTATTCTTATTACCAAAATCGTTTAAGACAAAGTCTCTTTAATTTAGGTAAGTGAATAAATTTTGAACCTTTATGAAGATAATTTTGGAAAAACTAAAACAAACTTTTTCTAAGATATTTATTACCAAAAATGATAGAGACAAGATCTCTTCCATTTTAGGTAAGATAATCAAGGAACGAAAAAAGCTTTTGATTTTTAAAGAGTTATTTTCGAAAAAACCTTTTGATAAAGAGAGAAGAAATCAATTTTAAGCTTATAAATGAGTGTTCTCTCTATCCTACAATGGATCCTAAAAATCTAACCACTAAGGTCTTCAATAGTCTCATGATCCTTGAAATTGTAGGACTTTGCCTTGTTTATTTATTATGTTCTGTATATAATCTGCATAAAAATATTATTAGCACAAATAATTTGACCCTTGACCCAACATTCTGTATATAATTTAAATTTATTTGTTTTGTTTCAATTATCAAAATCTCGAGATAAATATTTGACCCTTGACCCAACATTCTCCCCCTTTTTGATGATGACAAAACCAATAAATTTATCAAACATAAAACATATGCTCCCCCTAAATTTATGCATGTCAATAAAATATAAGTTCTAAACATGACATATGTTCTAACATAAAGCAGGTTTAAAACATGTACAATACTCCCCCTGAGTTAGTGCAGTAAAACATCTTTGGGGATTTAGAACAGAAAGTAATTTTAGAAACTGATATTAGAACATACAAATAGAAAGGAAAATTTTAAGTTCTAATAATCAGAGCAATAAGAATAAAATAAAAACTGACATTAGAAATAGAATAGAAATCGTAAGTCTAACCTGCAGAGCATACATTAGAACAAGAATCTAAGTTCTAAAAACTAACCAATCAGTTCATCATGTAAAACATATAGCTCATAAAATAACACAGATTAAAAAAATACTAAGCAATAAGATGTAAGCACTAAAGTAACCACATATTAGTAGAGTACTTAACCATCAAAATATCCTGTGTTCTCCCCCTTTTTGTCATCATACAAGAGGGTTAGTAAAGATCAGAGCAAAAACAGATAAAAAACACAACCAAAAAAATTATTCACAAATTATAGACAGATAAAGTAAATAAATCAAAGGGATTTGGGGCCAGTTCTAAGCCTCTTAGAACTTCTGAGATTTTGACCAGAAGCGATTTCAGTAGAACTTTCTGGACGCTTAGAAGAAGGGTGCAGTGGAGGCTTTCTTCCATGAACTTTGTGTTTGCTAGCAGTGTGCTTTACTCTTTGGCTTTTCTGAGGCAGGAGTGTAGGGTGTTCCCTTGACTTTTAGAGTAGCTAACCTTCTTTCATTAATATTCTTCATTCTTTCTAAGGATTCAATGAGGACTGATTATGTTCAATCACAACTTTGCTTTGTTTTATTGCCTCATCAAGTTCCTTATTGTGTTCTTCTATAAGCTCTTTTTCCATTCTGCCCAGCATAGCTTCTCTATTCCTTTGAGCTGATAAGAGTTCATATTCTTTTTTTGCCTTAGCCTCAGTTTCCTTTTCTTCTTTACTCAATTCCAATTTTTCTGTTTCTGCATCACTGCATCCTTTATCTCCATAGTCTCTTCTTTCTCAATCTTTTTAGTATCCTTCTTTTTTTCAGTCTTAACTTCCACTTTTTCTTTTTCTTCTTCTATTTCCTTTTCTGATTCTATTTCAATTTCAGCTACCGTCTCCTTTTCTTTCTCTGTTTCTTCCTTCTCTTCTTCTTCCAATCTCTCTTCCTTTTCTTTCTTTTCTGCATCTTCCAACTTAACTTTCCCTTTTTCTTCTCTTCTCTTCTTTTCCTCAACTTCTTCTCCTTTTTCTTCTTTTTCTTTCTTTTCTTTTTCCTCTTCAATTCCCTTTTCTTTTTCTTCATCTCCTTCTTCATCTTTCAGTTTCAAAGACCCACTGTCTAGCTTTGAAACATTGTGACCCTCACTTTCAATTAACTTTACTTCCAAAAATTCAAACACGTGGGTGAGCACCATGCCATAGGGTAGTTTCTTAGGGCTATTCTGCATCTTATCAAAAGATGGTGTGACAAAGATTGAAGGGTTTCTTCTCAGTTATATGCCACATTATGCACATCTCAACCTGATTCACATAAGTGAGTGATGCACTCTTTGGATAAATGTAGTGCACAATCAATTTATACAACCCCTTCATACTGTCAGCTAGGTTTGAATATTCAATAACACCCTGTTTATCTGTAGAATCTTTCTTTACAATTTTCTTAACAAATTCTTACTTTTTGTATTCGCTAACCTTAGAAATATCTTTGATTTTTGTTACCCTAGACCCAGTGTTTGGTATATTAAAGATCTTGCTCAAGTCAGCGTAAGATAACGCTTTGATTTCTCCTTCAATTTTTACAGAAATTGATTTTGACCCACTAGTTTTAAGAGAACCGTAAAACTCCTTAACCTTATTCTCATAACATGGTCTGTTCAAGGATAAAAAATCCATCCATCCCTGGAACTCAAAGAGTTCCCTAAAGTTGAACTCGTCCTTCCCAAAGAACTTCCAGTCTATTACATAAGAACGCATAAGAGGGTATGGAGAAAGAATAGATTTACCTTTGGCGCGAGAACTAGCGACCTGTTTCTTTGATTTTTCTGTTTTCGCTTTTTCTTTCTTTGGTTGCTCAATAGATTTCTTCAGTTTCGACTCCTTTCGTTCATACTTCTTTGATAACCTTTTGAGAAGTTGAAGTTCTTGTTCTGTCAGGGAGTCTGAGGAAGAAGAGGTGGAACTCGATTCAGCCATTGTTAGGGTTTTGAAGCAGAGAGCGGTTTAGGGTTTTGTTGCAAGAGGGCAAGAGAGAAGACAGAGCAGTTTTTAGTAAGGAAGCAAAAAATGATTAAGTTGAGAAATAATCTTTAGGAAAGAAAGAAACACAAAAAGAAGTTAACAAGACAAAATAAAAAAAAAACAGTTTTGGTTAAATTCAAATCGACTTAAAGAATTTAAAACAGATATGTGAATACTCAAATTTTGAGGCTCAAAAAGCCTGTTTTCCCGGACTGCAAACAGTCCGACCGGACCGGAGGCCATTTGGAAAGTTCACCGAAAGTATGCCAATATGGTACTTGAAACGTCCGAAAAATCACGAGGATCGCAGAACTGGTCCCGGAATATTTTTTGGAGGTACGAAACTCTCGAAAAAGCCTTTGGAACGAAAAACTAGCGAGTGGACAGGATAGGGTGACAGCAACTGCCGTCCACGGCGGCGGTAGCCGCCCTCAGCCTGGTTTTTCCTATAAAAACAGCCCCGAATTGACAGTTTTAGGCACTCAGTCTGTGTTGACGGACGCTCTCTTCTTTCCTATGCTCCTTACGGTTCTTCTACTGCTTTTCTGCATTTAGTGTAGGCTTTTATTACTCTGCTGTTGTGATATTTGGTCACTTAATTGAATTAATTTTAAAAAGTATTCCCCAAATGAGGAGCTTAATCTGGAATTTTCAAACTAAAGCTAAGAAGCGGCCGCCGATTAACTCAGGTAATAACGAAACTCTGCCCATTTAATTTCAGCATTTTGTGCATATTCTCTTCTACTCTAAATTCTAATTAAATAATTAAATGACTGCATTCACACCATCGTCATTTTGGCAGCAAACTGCTTTAAGTAAATAAGTTTAGGCTAAAATGCCCGGTTAATCAATAATCGTGGTATTAATGCTTAACTCCAAACATATTGGCTAAAGGGCATAGTTAATTAATAACTACGGTGTAATTGCCTTTATTTCGAACAGTTCGGCTAAAAGTCCAATTAATCAATAATTATGGCTAAAAGCCTTAATCAATCATGTTTTGGCAACAAATTGCCTACAGTTTAATCAATCACGTTTTGGCAACAAATTGCCTACGGTTTAATCAATCGCTTTTGGCAACAAATTGCCTATAATTCAAATAACCACTTTTGGCGATAAATCGCCCAAATATCACCTTTTCTTTGGCAATAAATTGCCTAAATTACATATCATCTTTTGGCATGAATGCCTTAATCATCTTGGCGACAAATCGCCCAACAAAACCCCTTTTTGGCACAAATGCCCTTAATCATTTTGGCGACAAATCGCCTAACCAATTTTTGGCAATAAATTGCCTAATCAAATATCAATTTTTGGCGCAAATGCCTTAACCAACCATTTTGGCAACAAATAGCCTAAATATCAATTTTTGGCAATAAATTGCCCAATCAAGCACCATTTGGCAACAAATGCCTAAAACAGAAAATCATTCAATCCTTGCAAAATGCCTAAAAAATGCACGAAGCATACACACACTCATGCATAAAGCATACCCCTTCAAAATGCCTTTGAATAGGCTTTATCGAACTACGTCGGCTTTGATCTCTCATTCAAACGAGAGTACGTAGGCACGTTCGAGATTTAACCCGGAGCGGCAAGTCGAAATCACCAAAACACTTTACTGGTCCAATTGCATCAAATTACCTTGCAAAGCATTTACACTAGGTTAGTTAATCAGCATGATATAGTCTCGGGATCCACCTCGGGTTCGTAGATTGTGCCTTAAACGTTGGGGTAATTAATCTAGACTTAGGTTAATTAAAATTGGAGTCATTTAAGGTTCTTTCTTAGTTTTCCCTTATAAAAATAAACTAGGTGGCGACTTCATAAAACACACATGTGAGCATACCTCGTTCTAGCACAATTTTGCCGTCGGGGGAGGGTTCACAGTTTGGCGACTCCGCTGGGGACTATGTAATCATTTTGCATAAAGTGGACTACAATTGCTGCATCAACTAACCTGCCCTTCTTCAGGGTATTATTTTGTTGTGCTTTGTTTTGTACAGGTACCCTAACACAAATCAAGTGTTCTTTCTTTAAGAATACTTGATAAGGAAATTTGGACTTAATTGTAAAATTTAATGAAAACATTTAAATTTGTTGATTTATTTGCACGATTGAGAATCTTTTTCTCCATTGCATAAAAAACGAATTTCAAATGAATTTCTTCTCTTCTGTTCAAACTTCTGAGTCTGGATAGCAAGTGGCGCTGATCGGCAGGTCTCCTTGATTATGTCGACGGACAGCCAAAGCGTCGTCCCTGTTACCGCAAACCATCCCTAATCCTTTTGGGGGTGGCCCATAAGTATGCGTACTGTTGGACCCACGCGAAACTCTTTGTTTCACATGTGGTTAGGTATATCCTTACTCAAGGTTCAAGGGTCCCTTAATAAGCCAATTTTCTATTCGTGTCATAGCCTATAGAACCTATCCTTTAGAGCTGTATGCACCCAATGATGTGAATCATATCATTAAAACAGATTATGACGTGATATTGTGCGCATTCACGACATATCATCTCATAAACATTAAAAGCATTAAAAAGAATACAAAATATTCTTTTTTTTTTGTTTTGTCATGCACAATTGGACAATGGAGTCGATCTACCTCACATTCAGCTACCCTGATACACAATACTACCCACTGTACCTTAATCCAGTCACCCTTATCCTTACAGGTACCCGCTGTTCGAGTGCCTATCCAAGTTCCAGTCACGCCTATAGTGCTATCACCAACCTCACCAGCTTCACCAACCTCACCAGCTTCACTAACTTCAACTGCACCAATGGCATCACTTGCTGACATCCAAAATCTTATGGAACAACTGGAAGCAATAATGGAGGCTAGAATGAATGAGGCATTAGCTGCCTAGAGAACTGCCCTAATAGCTGAACTAGGTAGTGGTAATGGAAATGGGGCTTCCGCTGGGGGAAATGATCCTGCTGCCTCCAATCAGGGACCTGCTGCTTCCAATCAGGGACCTGCTGCTGGACCGACGTCCTCAAACCCTGCCCTTAACCTGGATGACATGCCCTCCAGAATTGCTGATGAGCTGGAAGCTCAGAAAATGAAAGAAAAACTGGAACTCTTGGAAAGGTCAATCACTGCCCTTAAAACACATAAGGACGTGGTGGACATAGACTCCTTGTCCTTGTTCCCTGAAGTGAGATTGCCGACAAAGTTCAAGATGCCTAACATGGACAAGTTTGATGGAGCCACTTGTCCCAAAACGTACCTGAAAATGTATGTGGGTGCCCTCAACCCGTTTGGCTTGAACAGCGAGCTCCTTGCACAGTTGTTTCAACAATCTCTGACTGGTGCTTCTTTGAGATGGTTTGTCAGCCTGGATCGGACTAAAATGAAGACCTGGGAAGACATGTGCAATGCGTTTAACACGCAATATCATTATAATATAGAAGTGCATGTTACTCGGAGAGAACTGGAAACCACCAAACAAAAGAACAACGAACCCTTTTCCTCGTTCCTTACGAGGTGGAGGGCCAAGGCCGCCCAAATGATCAATCGGCCTTTAGAACAAGAACAGGTAGACATAATCATCAAAAATCTGTTGCCTGTCAACCAACAACAACTGCAAACTCAGTACCTACCAACGTTTCAGTCGCTCATTGCTACTGCGACCAAGGTAGAGGATTTAATCCAAATGGGTTAACTGAAAGAAGACTCGGGTACCTCAAAGTATAAGAAGCCTAGCCAAGCTAGCAAAATTCACGAAGTGGCGAGTATCACCCCCACGAATCCTTTACGTGTGGGGAATATGAGAAATGGCAGCCAGTCGAGGAGGACTTACACTGATCTCGGGATGCCAATCCTTTTTGTATTCCGAGAGGCTGTCAAGGCAAATTACATTAAGCCTTTGGAAGCAAGGCCACCACCCAACCCATTGCCGAGGAACTATAGGGCTGATGAATACTGTGAGTACCATCAGGGTAACGGGCACAAGACTGAAGCATGCTGGATGCTTAAGAACCGCATCCAAGACCTGGTGGATAACGGTTCAATCATTCCAAAAAGTAAGCCAAATATTAGCACTAATCCTTTACCAAATCACGGGATAAATGCTATCGTTGCTGACCAGGAATTGATCGATCCTTTCGAACTATTCCTAGAAATGAATGACATCTGTGTCCTGGACCTGAATGACTTATCTGAAGAGGTCGATGCAATAACCAGGAGTGGGAGACAGTATGAACCAATAGTTCTGGACAAAGTCCAAAATAAGCCCTACCAGAGGGCAGCTGAGCCAAAGGAAGACCCGGTACTCTTGCAGTTAAAAAAGACCCAGGCTAGGGTATCGATTTGGGAACTTCTGGCATCATCTTTCCCTTATCTCCAAGCTCTTTGCAAGGCCTTGAGTCAGTTGCAAACATCGGTGGAGGTTAGCCCTGAAGTGCTGGTATCCACCCTTACACAAGCATCCAAAATGCAAAGCATTGGGTTTTCTGACGATGACTTGCCCAAGGAAGGGAGCAGTCACAATGATGCACTCTACGTTACTGTTCAGACTAGAGAAAAGACTGTGCCCATGGTTCTCATTGACAATGGGTTAGCGTTGAATGTCTGCCCACTAAGGGTAGCTAGCTGTCTGGGTTTGGAGGAAGCAAATTTCAGTCCATCGGACCAGATAGTCAAAGCTTATGACAACACCCGGAGGGAAGTGTTGGGGGTTGCTACATTAAAATTAGCAATTGGGCCAGCTATGATGGAGGTCCCATTCCAAGTAATTGATGTACCTACCAGTTTCAACCTACTCCTGGGACAACCATGGATACATCATACTAAGGCAGTGCCCTCTTCTTTGCATCAAAAGGTCAAGTTTCCTTACGAGGACAAAGTTATCACTATTCAAGGGGATGACTATAGCCAACTGAAGAAGACAAAGGGCCAGCCTCTCTTTGAGGTCAGCCCCGAGAATGCCAACCTGCCCCTCTCAGGATTTCAATATGACACAGTACAGTGCATAGAGGGAAAAACTGCAAACTCTCGAATTCTATTTGATTTCGGGACGATGCAAATAAACTGCATGGTTCCTTCAATGCTGAAGATGTCCTACCTACCGGGAATGGTTATGGCGAGGTCCGGAAAGACATACCCCACACTGCAAGCTTGGGAGTGTCCGGTGAACAAAGGGACCTTTGGGCTAGGTTATGAGCCCACTGATGAAGACCTTGCTGAAAGGACCAGGAGAAGAAAGAAGAAGAGTATATAGATGCGGCCTTACCTTTTGACTTTGAATGGTCATTTCTACAAACTGGGAGAAACAATTCCTTATTGTGGCTTCCAGGAACCATTCTACTTCCCGACAACTAAGAAAACGCTGCCCGGGCTGGAAATATTTGATGATGCCTGGGACAACAAGCCAGAGGCAATAACCGAGCTGGATATAGAAGATCTCATGCAGCCCAGTCTCTTTGACGAGGTTGCAGTTATTACTAGTAATGATGGGAACCAAGACTTGCTGAGCCTGATCAAGCCGAATAAAGGGCCTCTCACCAACTGGTATACCGAGGAGGAGCGCGCTGCTGACAAAACCCTTCCCGAGCCAAACCTAGAGTCTAGACCTGATGCCAAGTCCTGTACTGAGTCTGAGTCTAACCCTGAGTCTGAAATCAAGTCAGAGTCCAGTTTCGAGTCTTCTGTATCGGATTTGGAAAATTCGGATTTTAAATTTGATGTAATTTTTGAGGACGATTCCGTCCTTATCAATAAAAGATTACAGATCATTGGTTACCCTGCGTGTCAATCTTTCCAAGCGTATCCTAGAAAAAATAATGGAAAAGAAATAAATGAAATAAAAAATGAAAAAGAGAAAATAATCATTGGCAAAGAAGAAAATGAACATACATACATCGCATCTGACTGTGTGAATAGGGAACAAATCATGGAATGCTTGAAGAAGTTTGCCGATTGCTTCATGTGGAAGGCTAGTGACATCACGGGTATTGACCCAGCAATAGCAGTACACAAGATTCCAGTGTACCCCGAGGCTAAGCCGGTAAAACAGAAGCTAAGGAGGCTGAAAATAAAATGGTCCTTGAAAATCAAGGAGGAAGTAGCTAATCAATTGGAAAACAAGTTCATAGAGCCCATTGCCTACCCAACATGGTTAGCGAACATAGTGCCGGTTCCTAAGAAGGATGGAAAGGTGCGAATGTGTGTCGACTACCAGGATCTGAATAAAGCATGTCCGAAGGACGATTTTCCTTTGCCTCATATTGACTTGTTGGTTGACCGAATGGCCGGACACGAGATGGTCTCCTTGACTGATCTCGCTGTCGGGTACAATCAGATAATGATGCATTTGCCAGACAAAGAGAAGACGGCATTCATCACAGAGTGGGGAACCTACTGCTATAGGGTCATGCCTTTTGGGCTCAAAAATGCTGGGGCAACTTATCAAAGAATGGCAACAACTATCTTCCACGACATGATTCATAAAGAAGTTGAGGTGTATGTGGACGACATGGTTGTTAAATCGAAAACAGCTGAAGAACATACCACAGCACTTGAGAAGTTCTTCCTTAGGCTTCGAAAGTACAATTTAAAGCTCAACCCGGCAAAATGTCTGTTTGGAGCTACATCCGGAGTATTTCTGGGGCATATGGTCAGCCGAAAAGGCATAGAGATTGACCCTTCAAAAGCCAAGGCCATTTTGGAAATGCCAGCACCGAATATGGAAAAGGAAGTTCTTGGTTTCCTAGGAAGGCTACAGTACATCAACCGGTTCATTAATCAATTGGCCGATACTTGTGGTCCGATCTTCAAATTACTCAGGAAAGGGGTATCCGTCAAATGGAACGAAGATTATCAGAAAGCCTTTGATTAGGTCAAACAGTATCTATTATCTCCGCCAGTCTTGCAACCACCAAGGCCAGGAAAACCTTTGCTATTGTACCTATCAGTGACAGAAGAAGCGATGGGTGCAATGCTAGCTCAATAAGCAGAAGACACCAGGGTAGAGAATGCCGTGTACTACCTCAGCAAAAGGATGCTAGACTATGAGCTGAAGTATAATAAGATAGAGAAGTTATGTCTGGCTCTAGTTTGGGCTTGTACAAAGCTGCAGCACTACCTTTCATCCTATACCACATATGTTATCTCTGAATCGAACCCCTTGAAATTCCTTATGGAGAGGCCAGTTCTTGACAGTAAGATGGCTAAGTGGGTGTCAGTGCTCGCAGAAACCAGTTTCCATTACTTGCCCCGAGCCAAGAACCAGTTTGCTGATGCCCTTGCTACTTTAGCTTCCATGGTCAATGTAGAGGGGAACCAAATCATTCGACCTTTGACAGTTTGGCTACAGAAACAGCCGGCCCACATCATGAATTTGGTCGATGACAAGCCTTGGTTTTGGGACGTACAGAATTACCTTCAGAGCGAGGCTTACCCGGACGGATCCTCGAAGACTGATCAACGGACATTAAGACGGTTAGCATCCGGATATTTCCTTACTGGGGGAGTTCTATATAAAAGAAGTTGGAACGGTTTGCACCTAAGATGTGTAGACGAAGGGGAAGCTCAAACCATTATGGATTCCTTACACAACGGGGAGTCCGGTCTACACATGCACGGGATAGCTCTGGCTCAAAAAATCATGAACCTGGGTTATTATTGGTCAACTATGAATGCAGATTGCGTGAGGCACGCGCAGAAGTGCCATGAGTGTCAAATTTTTGCTAAACTGCAAAAACAGCCTCCGGTCAATTTGAATCCCATTGCTTCGCCTTGGCCCTTCGCAACTTGGGGCATAGATGTGATCGGAAAGATCCACCCAAAGGCTTCCAATGGTCATCAATTCATCTTTGTTACTGTAGATTATTTCACTAAGTGGATTGAGGCAGCCTCTTATTCGGTTTTGAATGCCAAGAAGAGGACACGGTTCGTTCGTACTAACGTCCTTTGTCGGTACGGAACGCCATTCGAGATCATCACTGATAATGGGTCCCATTTTCAGAGTGAATTTTCTGATTTGTTAAAAGAAAAAAGAATCCAACATCATAAGTCCTCACCCTATCGTCCACAAACAAATGGGGCTATAGAGGCTGCAAATAAGGCTATAAAAGTCATTTTGCAGAAGACAGTTAAAAAGCATAAAGCTTGGCAAGAACAGTTACCGAATGCCCTATGGGGATATAGGACTTCAATCAGAACGCCCATTGGAGCAACTCCGTATTCCTTGGTATATGGTATGGAGGCAGTGCTGCCTATTGAACTGGAAGTTCGGTCGGCAAGAATCATCCAGGAAAGCCAATTCAGCGAAGCAGATTGGGTCCAAAATTACCACCTCTAACTCCTGGGTATTGATGAGAAAAGATTACAAGCAATCCACCGAACGCAGGTTTACCAGAGGAGAATGGCTAGGCATTTTAATAAGAAGGTCAAGGACCGAAAATTGGAAGAAGGTTGTTTGGTCTTGAAGGAAATTAGACAATCAGTCGTAGACCCACGTGGGAAGTTCCGCCCTCATTAGGCTGGGCCCTACATTTTAAAGAAAATAATGTCCGGCGGAGCCGTCATTTTGACTGATTTAGATGGTTTGGAGTTCACGAATCCATGTAATTTAGATCAGTTAAAAAGATATTATGTGTAATTATTGCATGATGTAAAAAAGAGCTACATTAGACCTGATTCTCCTCGGAAAAAAGAAATTATGTATCGGAGATATGTAGGCAACCCTCTTTGGGCGCGGTCTAAACATTAATGAAAAAATCATTTCACAATTCATTCTTCTTTGCCAAAAAAAAAAAGGGAAAGAAAAGAGAAAAAGCGCAAAAAAAAAAGAGAAGAACCCGCTAAGTTGAAAACCCGAAAAGGGCGGCTTAGGCAAAAGTCGGGGCCCACTAAGCTGAAAACCCGAAAAAGGTGGCTTAGGCAAAAATGGGTAGCTCGCTAAGCTAAAAACCCGAAAGGGCGGCTTAGGCAAAAGTTAGAGCTCGAATAAATAAATTGGGAAATGCTTGGAAAGCCCAAAAGTCACAACTGTAATGTCATTCTGTCTCAAAGTAATAGAGTCAAGCAAAAGAGTCCATAAAGTTCAAAAAACAAAAAAAAAAAACAAAATAAAAGTCCAAGTCCGAAAAACATACATCCAAAGAAAAAATCCAAAGCCAAAATTCCAGATAAAGTCTAAAGTCCAAAAAAAAAAAAATCTAAGTGTCCCGTCGCCTACGTGGGGCAACATCCTCAATGTCGTCTTTAGATGGTAAACCCTCCCCAAGCTCGCCTGTCCGAGGAGCCATCACAATCTCCTCATCAGTCCCGTCTGCATCATCGGTGCCAACCTGAGCCCAACCCTCAAGTGCACTCAGCAGTGCGGTCCTCCTTGGCCTCTCAATCGGCCAAACAGCAGCAATGAACCAGGTTCAGTACTCTGGAGAAGTATGAACGCCGGCAAGATTAGGTAGGGGCCTAACCATGTGGTGATCTCTAACCCAGGCCTTAAGGATGGCTCGGGTAACACCCGGAGTAATAACTGAATCAACAGAAGTGCCATCCACAATCGGAACAGTCTGGTCTATCCCCATCTGCCTTAAAACGCGCGAAGCGCAGTATCTCATGCAATGGGTAAGGCCTAGCAGGTAAACCCGGGTGTGGCGGAAGCTAACCTGGATAAAGCGGGTGATATCATACCAGGAAATGTACCACAGCACCTCATTTGGACCCAACTCAATCAGCCATGAGGTCCATGCATCAGTAGACGGATGAGTGATCAGGATCCTCCGCATACGATACTGAGAGGGGTTATAAGGCAAGAAAGTAGGAGCAGCAACCACTCGGAGGTGGTCCTTTAACCAAACCTGAGTATAGATCCTTTCTATTACGAAGGAATGAACCAAAAGAAAGAAGAGACAATAAGGAAAAGGAGAAGGGAAAATACCTGGAGAATGATCGGAGAGACAGTCCAATTGTCAAAACCCAAGGCGGCTCTATCAAGACTTCGGATAGTCTCAACTAGCACAATACCGCCGATGCAGCCCATGTCCTCCATTTGACGAATTATCGGACAAAATCGTAAATCTCTAAAACCTGGGTCCTTATTAAACAAGAAACCCGCCAATAAGCAGAAAACAAAGGCCCGCATCCTCAGCCTCATTCGGTCTGGGTCATCTGGTTGAGTCTCTAAAAATTCATCAATCAGTGGTAGCAGAATTGCCTTCTGGTCATCCACAACCATGGCCCTAGCCTGTGGCCGGCTGAACTGGAATAGATTTTCAAACGACCGCATATATCCAATTCTGGCCTCATGTCTAACCAAAGGGGCATTGGGATCGCACCCTATAATCTTGCAGAATTCCTCAAAGAGAGGACACATTTCCTCCATCATGGCACCGAATCGAAAAACGTGGGCCTCCGGGTCCCAAAATCTGATGCAGGCTTGTAAAAAATCCCAGTCTATAACTACTTCCCTAAGGGTAGCAATAGGAGATAGACCGTACCTCCCCAAATTGATCTTTTCTACCTTGGAGAGACTCTTAGTCCAATTGTGCATGCTATGGTCATAAAAGGGATTCATTTTTGAAAAAAAGAGAAGAAGAAGAAAACTGACTATTTTCCTAGAGAAAACTGCTTTTGGCTCAGATTTCGAGTGGGAATGAGTGGAGTTTGGAAAAAAAACCATTTTTATAGAAAAAACGCGCTCAGAGGCGGCCGCTACCGCCGTCGGAGGCGGTTGCCCCCACCGTCCCCGGCGGCGGCGCCCGCCGGCTAGTCCCGCCAGTGGAGGTGGGCGCCGCACTCGCCGTCGGAGGCGCTTGCTGCCCCCTTGGTGGCTCCGGCTGCTGCCCGTCTTGCTTTTTGTTTGTTTTTTTAGGATTCTTCTGTGGTTTCTCGAGCATTTTTTTTTCTGGTTAAAGTATAGAAATAATTTCTGGAAGAAATGATAATAAAAGAGTTTTTCACAAAATAATTTTTTGGAAAAAATTGAAAATTGAAATTGAAAAGAAAATCCTGTTTTTTTTTTTTTTCAAAGTGGATAATCATGCATACATATAAAATTTTTAGTGCTAACCAAGTGCAGGTACAGTCAAATCACAGTACAGAAATACAGGCAAGGAAAAAGAAATCTGGCAACAACAGCATCAGCGACGGGGTCTCCTCCTCCTCTGATGATCAAAGGCCCTCAGAGTCCAGGCCGAAGAAAGCTCCTGCTCCATCCCGAGAATCAACTCCATCATCTGACTGACCAAGCCGTCAGGAACCTGAAAATCATACAGGAAACACAAGTCAATATTAAATCTTTTACGAATCCTTTTTGTGAAAGATTTATCAGCCATTACCTCATTAATGGAGTTGGAAGGGAGATTCCAACGATTCACATTAGCCAGGGAAACCTCCCGAAAAGCTAAGGTATCGTCCGGAGTATGATAAGAGATGCTATACGGAAGATGTAAGTTGGCCAGATCTGGGTGAAGAGGCCTAGTAGCATCTGTGACGGCACGGGGAGCCCTGGAAGGACCTGTCGAGCGGCTAGGCCCAGCCCGAGATGGACCCTCAACCGGAGTGGAAGAAGAAGGATTGGTCGTAGGCCTCCTCCTTGGAGACCTAGTCGAGGGACCCGAAGCCCGAGAAGAATTGGTGTCAAGGGGCTGGGAAGGTGACGATCTCTGAATACTATCAAGCCGAGAGCCAATGGGCTGCATAAAAAAGACTCTGCAGAACTCGGCATAATCTCCCCCTAGGATGAACTCCACGTGTGGAACACCCTCAGAATGAGCATCGGTGAGCGTCATCTGCTTGCCCGCTCGCATGTCCTTGGGAGGGGGATAAGGAATAGAACGACAGCCTCTTATCTGAAGGTCTACTCTCTCGCCCAGGTAATATTGTCTCAAGACGGGGTGCGACAGGACAACTCTCCACCGAGACAAGGCATCCGATCGCTGGAAGTGGGGATCGGCCTGAATCCAATTCTGTAGACGGGCAGTCATTGCCCCCACCTGAACCTATGAAAGATGCTAATGTGTTAATAAATCCTTTTTATTTAAAATATTTAAGAATTGCTAAGCACTTACTTGCTCCAGAGTGCAAGTGTCAAAAAAGGTCCCAAGATCCCTCAGCGATTTTTTGCGCCGAATGGTATGAAGGTTTGATCGGTACCATCTCCAAGCTAAAGGCACCAGTCCCAGCCCAAGATCAGCATGAATGAGCTCCGGGCGAGTATATGGGAAGTACTCGAATGCCCAAGTCTGCAAAAACAAGAATCAATGAGGAAAAATCAAGAATGACAAACAGAAAGACACAAAAAGGGGAATGTTCTTTACATTACCTCCCAAAAGTAGTAAGTCCCACTGACTTTACAGTGGTGCCGGCTTAGATCGCACATGTCGTCATACATGCGGCTCAAAATAGCCCTGGCCCAGTCATAATCCTGAAGGTGGGCCAGATCTTCCAAGCTTTTCAAAATGGAAGGATTTAATTTTTCCTTCTTGTTGGACCAGAAGGTCGAAGCAAAAAGTAGCAGCAATGTGAATCTGGCCACCTGGGTAGCCGTCAGGTCTCCCTGTCTGAATCTAGCATATATATCAGGGGCTTGGAGGGACAGCCAGCGTCTGGAAACACTCAAAACTGGTTTGGAAGAACTTGGCCCGACAATCCGAGGCAGGTCTATCCCGATCAGCTCCACCATCCGGTCCGGGGAGATCTCTGTCCTCCAGTCATCATATAACTCGATCGCCCGATTGCCAAAGGGGATCCCAGAGATCACAGAAAAGTCTGTGGGGGTCATTGTCAACTCGCCCCAAGAAAAGTGGAAGGTATTGGTGGTGTCCCATTATCTCTCGGCCAAAGCACCCAATAATTCTTTGTGGCTGCTCCGACCCACGTCAAAATGCCTCAGGTAGTCCAAATGGGACGGGCTAATAATCGCTCCAACTGGGTTATTGTGGTCGAATATCTCGATCGAAATTTCGGCCGCGGAGGTCTCACCCACATCCAATCTAATATAGGGGTCCTAAAAGGTAAAGCAATCTAAGAGTTATTCCTCGGTTCCTTACTAAGGATAATATCTTAGTTCTACCCTAGCATGCATACTAATAAAACAGTAAAAAAAAAAAAATAAATAATAATAATAATAAAGGAAGAGTAAACTTACCTGGGCGTAGATACCAGTCACGGAAGCGTGGGTGTCTGCGTCCGCTGTAAGATCGGTGTCTAGGGAAATTCCCAATGACTCTAGAAAATCCTCGTCGCTGCTGTGACCTGAAGAAGTCATTGAGAAAAAATGATGAGGAAGTTGAGAGGATTTGAGAGAAATCTTTGAGTTTGAAAGTTAAGAATGAATGTAAAAGTGAAACTTCAGCTATTTATAAGGAAAATAGCCAAAAGGCGGGTCTTCTGGACGCGTCCGATTTTCGCCTTCAAAATTTATTTTTCAGACAACCACCGACTCCCATAAATCATTTTTATGGTTGCCGGTGGAGGGCAACTGTGAATACTCAAATTTTGAGGCTCAAAAAGCCTATTTTCCCGGACTGTAAAAAGTCCGGCTGGACCGAAGGCCATTCGGAAAGTTCACCGAAAGTATTCCAATATGGTACTTGAAACGTCCGGAAAATCACGAGGATCACAGAACTGGTCCTGAAATATTTTTTGGAGGTATAGAACTCCCAAAAAAGCCTTTGAAACGAAAAACTAGCGAGTGGACAGGATAGGGTGACAGCGCCCGCCGTCCTCGGCGGCGACAGCCGCCCTCCAGCCTGGTTTTTCCTATAAAAACAGCCCCGAATCAACAGTTTTAGGCACTCAGTCTATGTTGACGGACGCTCTCTTCTTTCCTACGCTCCTTGCGGTTCTTCTACTGCTTTTTTGCATTTACTGCAGGCTTTTATTACTCTGCTGTTGTGATATTTGGTCACTTAATTGAATTAATTTTAAAAAGTATTCCCCAAACGAGGAGCTTAATCTGGAATTTTCAAACTGAAGCTAAGAAGCGGCCGCCGATTAACTCAGGTAATAACGAAACTCTGCCCATTTAATTTCAGCATTTTGTGCATATTCTCTTCTACTCTAAATTCTAATTAAATAATTAAATGACTGCATTCACACCATCGTCATTTTGGCAGCAAACTGCCTTAAATAAATAAGTTTAGGCTAAAATGCCCGGTTAATCAATAATCGTGGTATTAATGCTTAACTCCGAACATATTGGCTAAAGGGCCTAGTTAATTAATAACTACGGTGTAATTGCCTTTATTTCGAACAGTTCGGCTAAAAGTCCAATTAATCAATAATTGTGGCTAAAAGCCTTAATCAATCACGTTTTGGCAACAAATTGCCTACAGTTTAATCAATCACGTTTTGGCAACAAATTGCCTACGGTTTTATCAATCGCTTTTGGCAACAAATTGCCTATAATTCAAATAACCACTTTTGGCGACAAATCGCCCAAATATCATCTTTTCTTTGGCAATAAATTGCCTAAATTTCATATCATCTTTTGGCATGAATGCCTTAATCATCTTGGCGACAAATCGCCCAACAAAACCCCCTTTTTGGCACAAATGCCCTTAATCATTTTGGCGACAAATCGCCTAACCAATTTTTGGTAATAAATTGCCTAATCAAATATCAATTTTTGGCGCAAATGCCTTAACCAACCATTTTGGCAACAAATAGCCCAAACATCAATTTTTGGCAATAAATTGCCCAATCAAGCACCATTTGGCAACAAATGCCTAAAACAGAAAATCATTCAATCTTTGGCAAAATGCCTAAAAAATGCACGAAGCATACACACACTCATGCATAAAGCATACCCCTTCAAAATGCCTTTGAATAGGCTTTATCGAACTACGTCGGCTTTGATCTCTCATTCAAACGAGAGTACGTAGACACGTTCGAGATTTAACCCCGAGCGGCAAGTCGAAATCACCAAAACACTTTACTGGTCCAATTGCATCAAATTACCTTGCAAAGCATTTACACTAGGTTAGTTAATCAGCATGACATAGTCTCGGGATCCACTTCGGGTTCGTAGATTGTGCCTTAAACGTTGGGGTAATTAATCTAGACTTAGGTTAATTAAAATTGGAGTCATTTAGGGTTCTTTCTTAGTTTTCCCTTATAAAAATAAACTAGGTGGCGACTTCATAAAACACACATGTAAGCATACCTCGTTCTAGCACAATTTTGCCGTCGGGGGAGGGTTCATAAGATAATACCTCCAAAACTTAAATAAAGCAAAGACATAAAACAAACACACAAAAAGAATAAAATAAAATAAATTGACTGTTTTTGAATTTTGTCTAAAGATAGAACCTGATAATGACATTAGAAAGTCATATCAGAACAATATGCATTTCTTTTAGACAAAAAAATTTTTTAGAATCATACAGAATACTAAAAACATAACACAGAGCAAATCTTTTAATTTCAAATATAGAAAACAGTTTAGAATATATTTATAGAGCTCTAAAGTTAAGAGTTTAGAACTAACATACCGAGCTCTCTTCTAATTAAGCAAAATTGGCTTTCATTCAACGGTTTAGTAAAGATATCTGCCAATTGCTTTTCTGTTGGAATGAACTCAATCACTATATCACCTTTTTGAATATGATCACGTATGAAGTGATGTCTGAGTTCTATATGCTTGATTCTAGAATGCTGGACTGGATTCTTAGATAAGTTGATGGCGCTTATATTGTCACATTTGATTGGCACTGTTTCTAATTTCAAACCATAGTCTGCCAATTGTTGGTTGATCCATAAAACTTGTGCAACACAGCTTCCAGCAGCAATATATTCTGCTTCTGCAGTAGAAAGAGCGACAGATGTCTATTTCTTGCTAAACCATTATACAAGGGCACTACCTACAAACTAACAAGTTCCAGACGTGCTTTGTCTATCTATTCTGCTTACTATACCCAACAAGATCAAATGTATCATCTTTAGAATACCACAGACCCAGATTAGAAGTTCCACAAAGATATCTTAGAATTGTTTTTACAGCAATTAAGTGAGATTCTTTGGGACACAACTGAAATCTAGCACATAAATAAACACTAAAGTGAATGTCAAGTCTGCTTGCTGTTAGTTATAGTAAAGAACCAATCATACTTCTAAACAATTTGATGTCCACATCCTTACCTTTTTCATCTTTTTTTAATTTTGAGGATGGACTCATTGGTGAACTACATACCTTGGCATTTTCTATCTTGAACTGTTTCAGCAATTCCTTAGTATACTTTCCTTGGTTTATGAAAATTCCATTTTCACATTGTTTGATTTGAAGTCCAAGGAAGAAGTTTAATTCTGCCATCTGTGAACCCCTTCCCCAAAATATCATATAGGCATGTGATGCATATGACAAAAGAAAGAAATGCACGTGAGTGTGTGAGTCGCCACCTTGTTTAATTATTTAAGGGTAAACTAGGAAAAAAACCCTAAGTGACTCCATTTTTAATTAACCTAGTTACTAGATTAATTATCCCAATGATTAAGGCACAATCTACGAACCCGAGATGGATCCCGAGACTATGTCATGCCGATAAACTAACCGATGAATGAATGCTTTGCAAGGTAAATGATGGATTAATGAAATGTTTGAGTGATTTTGACTTGTCACCCGGGGTGAAATCCCGAACGTGCCTACGTACTTCCGTTTGAATGGAAGATCAAAGTCAACGTAGTTCGATAGGCCTTCTTTGAAGGGCTTTGAAGGTGTATGCTTAATGCATGGGTGTGTGTATGCTTAGTGCATGATTTTGTGTATGCTTTGTGCATTTTGTGTGTATGCTTTGTGCATGATTTTGTGTATGCTTTGTGCATGATTTTGTATGCTTTGTGCATGATTTTGTATGCTTTGTGCATAAGTGTGTATGCTTTGAGCATGAGTGTGTGTATGCTTTATGCATGAGTGTGTGTATGCTTAGTGCATGATTTTGTTTAGGCATTTTGCCAAAAATGTTGATTTTGAGGCATTTGTGCCAAAATGGTTCATTTAAATGATTTGTCGCTTAAAAGATTGATTTTATGGTTTTAAACCGAAAATGGTTGATTTTAAGGCATTTTGCCAAAAATGTCGATTTCAAGCGATTTGTCGCTAAAATGGTTGATTTTACGGTTTTAAACCGAAAATGATTGATTTTAGGGCATTTTGCCAAAAATGTCGATTTTAAGCGATTTGTCGCTAAAATGGTTGATTTTACGGTTTTAAACCGAAAATGATTGATTTTGAGGCATTTTGCCAAAAATGTCGGTTTTAAGCGATTTGTCGCTAAAATGGTTGATTTTACGGTTTTAAACCGAAAATGATTGATTTTGAGGCATTTTGCCAAAAATGTCGGTTTTAAGCGATTTGTCGCTAAAATGGTTGATTTTACGGTTTTAAACCGAAAATGATTGATTTTGAGGCATTTTGCCAAAAATGTCGATTTTAAGGCTTTAAGCCAAAATTGTTGACTTTAAGGCAATTCATTTGCTAAAATGTGTGATTTAGGCGATTGTCGCCAAAATGGTTGATTTTGAGGCCTTCGGCCGAAATGTGTTGGTCTTAAGGCTTTTCGCCAAAATGGTTTGATTTTATGACTTTTAGTCGAAAGTGTTGATTTTAAGGCGTTTCGCCAAAATGGTTCGATTTTACGACTTTTGGCCGTAAAAGGTTTGATTTTTGATTAAGCAAGACTTTAGTTGACGTGTATGCATTTTTATGCAGTTATGGAATGATTAAGAGTAGAAAAGAAGCATGCATGAAGTGCTAAAATTAAATAGGCAGAATTTTAATTACGTACCTGATTTAATCGTCGGCCACTTCTTAACTCCAGATTTAGCTCCTCGTTTAGGTATATTAATTTTTAATTTTATTTTATTTTAGTGGTCAAATAACACAATATAAATGCAATAAAATTAAATTAAATGCAAAAAGCGGTAAAGAAGACGCAAGGAGCGTGAGAGGGAGAAGGTTTCGTCCGTCAATACAGACAAGAGGTGCCAAAAATAGCCTGAAAATGGCCTATTTATAGGCCATTTTCGGGTCCCGGGCGGTAGCTGCCGCCTGGCATGGCGGTAGCCACCGCTCAAAAATCTGGGCGGTAGCTGCCGCCAGGCTCGGCGGTACCTACCGCCCTGTCGGTGGGCGACAGGCCTCGCCCGCGCAGGGCGAGAGGCCTCGCCCGCGCCGCGGCGCGAGGGGCCTCGCCCGCGCGGGGCGACAGTCCTCGCCCGCGCGGCGCGCGAGGGGCCTCGCCCGCGCGTGCGAGAGGGCCTCGTCCCGCGCGGGCGAGACGCCCCGCCCGGCGCGCGGCTGCGAGAGGCCTCGCCCCGCGCGGGGCGAGAGGCTCGCCCGCGCGCGGCGCGGGAGGCCTCGCCCGCGCGGGGCGAGAGGCCCCGCCCGCGCTGGGCGCCAGGCCCCGCCCGCGCTTGGCGTGGGCTGGCCCGCCGTGGCCGGTGTGGCCACCGTGCCTCGCTTCGGGAGCCTTTTTGGGAGTTTCGGACTTCCGAAAAATATTCCGGGACCTGTTCCGCGATCCTCGTAAAATTCCGGACGTTTCAAGTACCATATTGACATATTTCCGGTGAACTTCCGAAATGGCCTCCGGTCCGGCCGGACTGTTTGCAGTCCGGGAAAATTGGCTCTTTGAGCCTTAAAATTTGAGTATTCACAGTTGCCCCCCACCGTCGACCATAAAAATGATTTATGGGAGTCGGTGGTTGTCCGAAACGCAAATTTTGTAGGCGAGAATCGGACGCGTCCAGAAGACCCGCCTCTTGGCTATTTGCTTATAAATAGCCTAAAAAAAGCTCATTTTCATTCATTCAAGACTTTCTAAGTTAAGGAAATCTCTCAAATTCTCTCAACTTCCTAGGTTTTAAGGTTTCTCTTCTTTCATGGCTTCCTCTGATCTGAGCGGTGAGGAGTACCTGGGGTCTCTGGGGATCTCGCTTGACGAAGTCAACCTTACGGCGGACGCTAACAGTCACGCCTCCGTAACAGGCATCTTCGCCCAGGTACGCCTTCTTTTACTCTGATTATTATTTTTTCGGGCCTTAGGGGCCTAAAAGAAAATAGGGATTGTGGCTTTTCGGGCTTTAGGCCGAATTTGTGAAATTGTGAACTTTGGGCCTCCGTGGCCCGAGTGTGATTTTCGGGCTTTAGGCCGAATTGTGAAATTGTGAACTTTGGGCCTCCGTGGCCCGAGTGTGATTTTCGGGCCTTAGGCCGAATTGTGAAATTGTGAACTTTGGGCCTCCGTGGCCCGAGTGTGATTTTCGGGCCTTAGGCCGAATTGTGAAATTGTGAACTTTGGGCCTCCGTGGCCCGAGTGTGATTTTCGGGCCTTAGGCCGAATTGTGAAATTGTGAACTTTGGGCCTCCGTGGCCCGAGTGTGATTTTCGGGCCTTAGGCCGAATTGTGAAATCTTTATTTTTCTGCGCTCACTGTTTTATGAGTATGCATGCTAAGATATTATCCTTAGTAAAGAACCAAGGACCAATTCTCATATTGTTTTACCTTTTAGGATCCTTACATTAGATTGGATGTGGCTGAGATTTCTATGTCCGAAATCCCGATCGAGACATTGGATCCGAACCACCCGGTTGGAGCGATCATCAATCCGTCCCATCTGGGTTACTTGAGGCATTTTGATACTTGCCGAAACAGTCACAAGGAGTTGCTGGGTGCTTTGGCCGAGAGATGGTGGGACACTACCAACACTTTTCATTTTTCTTGGGGCGAGATGACAATGACCCCTGTGGATTTTTCTGTGATTACCGGAATCCCTTTTGGTATTCGGACGATTGAATTATATGATGACTGGAGGACAGAGATCTCCCCTGATCGGATGACGGAATTGATTGGTATAGACCTGCCTCGGATTGTCGGGCCAGGTTCTGCTATTCCAGCTTTGAGTGTTTCCAGGCGCTGGCTATATCTCCAAGCCCCCGGCATTTATGCTAGACATAGGCGGGGAGAGCTGACGGCTACTCAGGTGGCCCGATTCACTTTGTTGCTAATGTTTGCTTCGACCTTTTGGTCCAACAGGAAAGAAAGGTTTAATCCTTCTATCTTGAAGAGTTTAGAAAACCTAGCCCATCTCACGGAGTACGACTGGGCTGGCGCTATTCTGAGCCGTATGTATGATGACATGTGTGGTCTGAGTCGGAGCCACTGTAAACTCAGCGGGACCTATTACTTCTGGGAGGTAATGCGAAGAACACTCTGTATATTTTTCTATACTATTAGCCCTCTTTTGACTCTCGTTTCTTCTTTGTTGCAGATTTGGGCATTTGAGTATTTTCCTTACACTCGCCCGGAGCAAATTCATGCAGATCTCGGATTAGGGCTGGTACCTTTGGCTTGGAGATGGTACCGAACAAACCTTCATACCAGTCGGCATAAGCACTCGCTAAAAGACCTGAGAACCTTTTTTGATACGTGTAGCCCGGCGCAGGTATGTGTTCAGTAATTCTTGAATACGTTGAATAAAAAAGATTTATCAACATATTTGCATCTTTTTTAGGTTGAGGTGGGGGCGATGGCCATTCGCCTACAGAGCTAGATCCAGGTTGATCCTCATTTCCAGCGGTCGGATGACTTGTCTCGGCGGAGGGTGATCCTGTCGCATCCCGTCCTGAGATGATATTACTTAGGCGAGAGAGTAGACTTTCAAATAAGAGGCTGTCGTTCCATCCCTTATCCTCCTCCCGGGGACATGCGAGCGGGCAGGCAGATGACTCTCATCGATGCGCATATTGAGGGTATTCCGTATGGAGAGTTCATCTTGGAGGGAGATTATGCTGAGTTCTGCAGACTCTTTCTGATGCAGCCTATTGGATCGCGGCTTGACAATTTTCAGAGATCAGCTCCTTTCCATCCGCCCGCCACCCGCTCTTCTCGGGCCGCGGGTTCTTCGAGTAGGACTCCAAAGAAGAGGCCTACGACTGATCCTTCTTCTTCTACTCGGGCTGAAGGTTCATCTCAAGCCGGCCCTAGCCACTCGGCCGGCCATTCCAGGGCTCCCCGGGCTGTGACAGAGGCTACGGGGTCACTTCATTCAGACTTGGCCAATTTACGTCTTCCGTACAGTATTTCCTACCATACTCCTGACGCTCCTTTAGCCTTTCGAGAGGTCTCGCTGGAAAATGTGGATCGCTTGGCTCTGCCTTCTGAGGACATTACTGAGGTAAGTAAAAACTGCTAAATCTCTCACAAAAACGATTCATAAGAGATTTGACGTTCATTTGCATTTTTTTTTTTATAGGTTCCTGTTGGATTGATCAATCAGATGATGGAATTGATGCTCGGGATGCAACAGGAACTGTCTTCGTCCTGGACTCGTGAGGCTTACAATGATCAGAGAAGGCAGAGGCCCCGTCGCTGAAGCCATGATTGCCGGATTTTTCTGTTCCTCTTTCTTTCTTTCTTGTCTGACTACTGTACTAAACTTTGATCGTGCTTCTGTACTGTATCGTTGTACTGAGTTTTATTTTGTACCTGCACTTGGTTAGTATTGAAATATATGTATGCATGTTTATTGTATTTGAAACAAAATGGGAGGACTTCATCATTTTGGCTTATGGACAAAATACACTCTTTTTTTTATTTATTTTTTATGCGTGGCGGCCGCTGCCGCCATCATTCAGTGGCAATTTGGCGACCGCTGCCGCCGTCATTCGGTGGCAATTCGGCGGCTGCTGCCGCCATCATTCGGCGGCTGCTGCCGCCCTCATTCGGTGCATTTTCTCCTATAAAAGCTTGTTCTTTGTTTCGGCTCTTCACTCATTCCTTATCTTCTCTCTTCTTCTTTTCTCTCCGTGTTTATCTTTTCCAAAGAATGAATCCTTCTTTTAATCATATCATGCACAGCTGGGCTAGGAGTCTCTCCAAAGTTGAAAAGATCAACTTGAAGAGGTATGGCCTCTCTCCTATCATTACCCTTAGGGGGGTAGTGATCGACTGGAACTTTTTATGGGCCTGTATCAGACTCTGGGACCCTGAGGCCCACGTTTTTCGGTTCGGGGCCATGATGGAGGAGATGTGTCCTCTTTTCGAGGAGTTTTGTGCTATCATAGGGTGTGACCCTAATGCCCCTTTAGTCAGGCATGAGGTTAAAGTCGGGTATGTTCGATCATTTGAAAGTTTATTTCAATTCAGCCGGCCACAAGCTAGGGCGATGATTGCTGACGACCAGAAGGCGATGCTGCTGCCCCTGATTGATGAATTTTCAGAGGTTCTTTCAGATGACCCAGACCGGATGAGGCTTAGGATGCGGGCTTTTGTATTTTGCTTATTATCTGGTTTCTTGTTTAATAAGGACCCAGGCTTCGGGGATCTGCGATTTTGCCCTATGATTCGACAGATGGAGGACATGAGTTGCATTGGTGGCATTGTGCTAGCAGAAACTATCAGGAGCCTTGACAGAGCTGCTTTAGGCTTCGAGGACTGGACGGTTTCCCCGATTATTCTCCAGGTACTTCTTTTCTTCTCATCTCTTCCTTACTTATTGTTTCGGTTCATTCCCTTATAATAGAAAGGATCCATTACTCAGGTTTGGTTGAAGGATCACCTTCAAGTGGTCGCTGCTCCTACCCGTTTGCCTTACAACCCTTCTCAGTATCGTATGCGGAGGATCTTGATCACACACCCGTCTGCTGACGCATGGACCTCATGGCTGATTGAATTGGGTCCAAACGAGGTATTGTGGTTTGTTCCCTGGTATGACACCACCTGCTTTATCCAGGTTAGCTCTCGTCATGCTCGGGTTTACCTTTTAGGCCTTACACACTGTACTTGGTATTGTGCTTCGCGCGTTATGAGGCAGATGGGAATAGATCAGACTGTCCCAATTGTGGATGACTCTTCATCTGATTCGGCCATCACTCCGGGAGTTACCCGAGCCGTCCTTAGAGCTTGGGTTAGAGACCATCTGATGGTTAGGCCTTTACCTGATCCTGCTGGTGTTCAGACTTCTCCTGAGTATCGGGCCTGGTTCATGGCCTTTGTTTGGCCAGTGGAAAAGCCAAGGAGGAACGCATTGCTGAGTACACTTGAGGGTTGGACTCAGGCTGATGCTGGTGATGGGATTAGGACTGATGAGGAGATTGTGTTGGCTCCTCGGACAGACGAGGCGGGGGAGAGTTTAGCGGTTAGGGATGACTCAGAGGACATTGCCCCACGGAGGCGACGGGCCACTTGAACTCCTATGGGTTTTTTTTTTCTTTTGGATTTTTTTTTTTTGACTCTTTTCGGTATTTTGGCTTTGGACTTTGGATGTATGTTTTGGACGTGGACTCTACTTTCTTTAGTTTTCTGCTTGATTTTAGACTGTTTGCCTTTGCTGCTTTCAATTGGACATGTTATCGTCTTTTAAGCTTTCCAAGCATTTTCCAACTTCATTTATTCAAGCTCTGATTTTTGCCTAAGCCGCCCTTTCGGGTTTTCAACTTAGCGAGCTACCCACTTTTGCCTAAGCCGCCCTTTTCAGGTTTTCAACTTAGCGGGCCCCGATTTTTGCCTAAGCCGCCCTTTCGGGTTTTCAACTTAGCGGGTTTTTTTTTTATTATTTTATTTTTATCCCCCCCCCTTTTTTTTTTTTTATTGTTGGCAAAAAAGAAAGAATCATGAAATGGTATGTTTTTTTTTTATTAATGTTTAGACCGTACCCAATGAGGGCTGCCTACATATCTCCGATATATAATTTCTTTTTTCCGAAGAGAATCAGGTCTAATGTAGTTCGTTTTACATTATGCAAATGATTACAATTTACACAAAATATCTTTTTAACTGATCTAAATTACATGGATTAGTGAATTCCAAGCCATCCAAATCAGTCAAAATAACGGCTCCGCCTGACAAGATCTTCTTTCAACACATACGGTCCAGCCCAATGAGGACGGAACTTCCCCCGTGGATCTATGACCGGTTGTCTAATTTCCTTCAGAACCAAACAACCTTCTTCCAGTTTCCGGTCTTTGACCCTCTTGTTAAAATGTCGCGCCATTCTTCTTTGATAAACTTGAGTTTGGTGGATTGCTCGCAATCGCTTTTCATCCATACCCAAGAGCTGCAAATGATAATTCTCAGCCCAATTTGCTTCACTGATCTGGCTTTCCCGGATAACCCTCGCCGACTGAACTTCCAGCTCAATAGGCAATACTGCTTCCATGCCATATACTAAGGAATACGGGGTTGCCCCAGTAGGTGTTCTAATTGAAGTCCTATATCCCCATAAGGCATTCGGCAACTGTTCATGCCAAGCTTTGTGCTTCTTAATTGTCTTTTGCAAAATAACTTTTATGGCCTTATTTGCAGCTTCTACAGCCCCGTTTGTTTGTGGACGATAGGGTGAGGACTTATGATGTTGGATTCTCGTCTCTTTCAATCAAATTAGCAAATTCACCCTGGAAGTGAGCTCCATTATCCGTGGTGATCTCGAATGGCGTTCCGTACCTGCAAAGGATGTTGGTACGAACGAACTGTGCTGCCTTCTTGGCATTCAGAATCGAATAAGAGGCTGCCTCGATCCACTTAGTGAAATAATCTATAGCAACCAAAATGAACTGGTGACCGTTGGAAGCCTTCGGGTGGATTTTTCCGATCACGTCTATGCCCCAGGTCGCGAAAGGCCATGGTGAAGTGATAGGATTCAGATTGACCGGAGGCTGTTTTTGCAATTTAGCAAAAATTTGACATTCGTGGCACTTCTGCGCATGCCTCACACAATCTGCCTTCATGGTTGACCAGTAATAACCTAGGTTCATGATTTTTCGAGCCAAGGCTATCCCGTGCATGTGTGGGCCAGACTCCCCGTTATGTAAGGAATCCATGATGGTTTGAGCTTCTTCCTCATCAACGCACCTTAGGTGCAGGCCATTCCAACTTCTTTTGTACAGAACTCCCCCAGTAAGGAAATATCCGGATGCTAGTTGTCTCAATGTCCGTTGATCAGTTTTGGTGGATCCCTCTGGGTAAACTTCGTTCTGAAGATAATTCTGTATATCCCAATACCAGGGCTTATCGTCGACCAAATTCATGATATGTGCTGGCTGTTTCTGTAGCCGCACTGTCAAGGGTCGAATGATTCGATCCTCTTCTACATTGACCATGGAGGCTAGAGTGGCTAGAGCATCTGCAAACTGATTTTTGGCTCGTGGCAAGTAATGGAAGGATAAACCATCAAATTGTTGAGCCAATTCATCCAAGCGTTGTAGGTAAGGAACCAAACGCTCTTCTTTAATTTTCCATTTCCTTAAAGCCTGGGAGACTATTAAGTTGGAATCTCCGAAAACCTTGAGGATCTTTATCTCCTTTTCCAAGGCTGCTTCTAACCCTCTTATGCAAGCTTCATACTCGGCTTCATTGTTAGTGCAGTTGAAATCCAATTTGACTGCGATTGGGATGTATTCTCCACAAGGAGTTTTGAATACAACTCCAACCCCATTTCCATGGTAATTCGAAGCTCCATCGAAGTACATCTCCCAGACTTCACTTTCTAAGCTTAACAAGTCTTCATCAGGAAATTCCACTTCCAGCATTTGGTCTCCGACCGGTAATTCAGCTAATTGATCAGCTAAAGCACCGCCTTTCACGGCCTTCCGTTGTACAAACTTTAGGTCATAAGCTGCAAGTACTGATACCCACTTTGCCATCTTACAGTCAAGAACCGGCCTCTCCATAAGGAATTTCAAGGGGTTCGACTCAGAAATAACGTACGTAGTGTAAGACGAGAGGTAGTGCTGTAGCTTGGTACAGGCCCAGACTAGAGCCAGACACAACTTCTCTACTTTATTGTACTTTAATTCGTATTCTAGCATCCTTTTGCTGAGATAATACACTGCATTTTCTATCCTTGTATCTTCTGCTTGCTGAGCTAACATTGCACCCATAGCTTCTTCTGTCACTGATAGGTACAACAGCAAAGGTTTCCCTAGCCTTGGTGGCTGTAAAACCGGCGGGGATAGCAGATATTGTTTCACTTGGTCGAAAGCTTCCTGACAATCCTCATTCCACTTGACTGCTACTCCTTTCCTAAGTAGCTTGAACATAGGACCACAAGTGTCTGCCAGTTGATTGATGAACCGGCTGATATACTGTAGTCTTCCCAGGAAACCCCGGACTTCTTTTTCCGTCCTTGGAGCTGGCATTTCCAGAATGGCTTTGGCTTTCGAAGGGTCAATCTCTATGCCCTTCCGACTGACCATATGGCCCAGAAATACTCCGGATGTAGCTCCGAACAGACACTTTGCTGGGTTGAGCTTCAGATTATACTTTCGAAGTCTAAGGAAGAACTTCTCGAGCGCTGTTGTATGTTCTTCAGCTGTTTTTGATTTAACAACCATGTCGTCCACGTACACTTCTACCTCTTCGTGAATCATGTCATGGAAGATGGCTGTCGCCATTCTTTGATAGGTTGCCCCCGCATTTTTGAGCCCAAAAGGCATAACTCTGTAGCAATAAGTTCCCCATTCCGTGATGAATGCCGTTTTCTCTTTGTCTGGCACATGCATCATTATTTGGTTGTATCCGACAGCAAGATCGGTCAAGGAGACCATCTCGTGTCCCGCCATTCGGTCTACTAACAAGTCAATATGCGGTAGGGGGAAGTCATCCTTCGGACACGCCTTGTTCAAATCCCTATAATCAACACACATTCTGACCTTACCGTCTTTCTTCGGCACTGGCACAATATTTGCTAACCATGTTGGGTAGGCGATAGGTTCTATGAACTTGTTTTCCAGTTGCTTGGCCACTTCTTCCTTGATCTTCAAAGACCATTCTGTCTTCAGCCTTCTTAGCTTCTGTTTTACTGGCTTAGCCTCGGGGTATACTGGGATTTTGTGTACCGCTATTGCTGGGTCAATTCCCGTGATGTCGCTTGCCTTCCACATGAAGCAATCGGCGAACTTCTTCAAGCATTCACTGACTTGTTTCCTGTTAGCACAATCAAATGCAATGTATGTATATTCATTTTCTTCTTTGCCAATTATTATTTTTTCTTTTTCATTTTTTATTTCGTTTATTTCTTTTTCTTTATTTTTGCTTGGAAATGCTTGGAAAGATAGACACGCGGGGTAATCAAGAATCTGCAAACCTTTATTGATTATGACGGAATCGTCTTCAAAGATTACATCAAATTTGAAATTTGGATTTTCAAAATCCGACACAGACGACTCAGAATTGGGACTGGACTCTGGCTCAGTTTCATACCCAGGGTCAGACTCAGACTCAATACAGGACTTGATTACAACTTTTGACTCTAGGTTCGACTCGGGAGGGGGTTGTATCAGCAGTGCGTTCCTCCTCGGCGTACCAGTTGGTGAGAGGTCCTTCATTCGGCTTGATTAGGCTCAGTAGATCTTGGTCTTCACCGTTTCCTGTAATGACTGCAACCTCATCAAAGAGACTAGGCTGCATGAAGTCTTCCACTTCCGGATCGGTCTTCGTTTCAGGCTTGTTACCCCATACATCAGAGAATATTTCTAACCCAGGCAGCATCTTTTTAGCAGTCGGGCAGTAAAATGGTTCTTGGAAGTTACGATAAGGAATCGTCTCTCCCGATTTGCAGAAGTGACTATTTAAAGTCAAGAAGCGTGATGGCATCTGTATGTTTTTCTTCTTTCCTCTTCTGGTCTTCTCAGCACGGTCTTCATCAGTAGGCTGATAACCTAGCCCGAAAGTCCCTTCATTCACCGGACATTCCCAGGCTTGCAATGCGGGGTATGTCTTTCCGGACCTTGCCATATTCATTCCTGGCAGATAGGACATTTTCAGCATTAAAGGAACTATGCAATTTATCTGCACCGTCCCGAAATCAAAGAGAATTCGGGAGTTTGTAGTCTTCCCTTCTATGAACTGCACAGTGTCAAATTGAAATCCCGAAAGGGGCAAGTTGGTAGTCTCAGGGTTGACCTCAAAGAGAGGCTCGCCTTTCGGCTTTTTCAACTGATTGTAGTCATCTCCCTGGATAGTAATAACCTTGTCCTCATAAGGAAACTTGACTTTTTGGTGTAAGGACGAGGGTATTGCCTTGGCATGGTGGATCCATGGTCGACCCAAAAGTAGATTAAAGCTGGTCGGTACATCAATTACCTGGAATGGGACTTCCATCACAGCTGGCCCGACTGTCAATTTTAGCATAGCAACCCCCAATACTTCCCTTCGGGTACTATCATAGGCTTTCACTATCTGGTCAGATGGAATGAAATCTGTCTCTTCTAACCCCAAACAGCTGGCTACCCTTAGTGGGCAGACGTTCAATGCTGACCCATTGTCAATGAGAACCATGGGTACAGTTTTGTCTCTAGTCTGAATGGTGACATAAAGAGCATTGTTGTGACTGCTTCCCTCCTTAGGTAAGTCATCATCAGAGAACCCGATGCTTTGCATTTTAGATGATTGAGTGAGGGTGGACACTAGCACTTCAGGGCTAACCTCTACCGATGTCTGAAGTTGGCTCAAAGCCTTGCAAAGAGCTTGGCGATGAGGAAAAGATGATGCTAAAAGTTCCCAGATTGACACCTTAGCTTGTGTCTTTTTTAATTGTGATAGGACCGGATCCTCCTTCTCCTCTGTTCTTTGGTAGGGATTATTTGGAATTTTGTCCAAGACTAAAGGTTCATACTGTCTCCCGCTTCTGGTTATAGCATCGACCTCCTCAGATAGGTCATTCAGATCTAGGACACAGATTTCATTCATTTCCAAGAATAGCTCGAAAGGATCGATCAATTCTTGGTCAGAAACAATAGCATTTACCCCGTGATTTGGTAAAGGGTTAGTGCTAATGTTTGGTTTGCTTCGTGGAATAATCGAACCATTATCCACTAGGTCTTGGATGCGATTTTTGAGGGTCCAACATGCTTCAGTCTTGTGCCCATATCCCTGATGATACTCACAATATTCATCGGCTTTGTAATTCCTTGGTAGTGGGTTGGGTGGTGGTCTTGCTTCCAAAGGTTTGATATAGTTTGCTTTAACAGCCTCTCGGAATACCAAAAGGATTGGCATTCCGAGATCAGTGTAGGTTCTTCTTGACTGACTGCCAGCTCTCATATTTCCCACACGTAGAGGATTTGTGGGAGTAATGCTTGCCACTTCGTGGACTTTGCTAACTTGACTAGGTTTTTTGTATTTTGAGGCCCCCGATTCTTCTTTTAGTTGCCCCATTTGAAGTAAATCCTCCACCTTCGTAGCAGTGGCAATGAGCGACTGGAATGATGGTAGATATTGAGTCTGTAACTGTTGTTGATAGACAGGCAACAAGTTTTTTAAGATTATGTCCACCTGTTCTTGTTCTGAAGGTCGATTGATCATTTGGGCGGCCTTGGCCCTCCACCTCGTAAGGAACGAGGAAAAGGGTTCATTGTTCTTTTGTTTGGTAGTTTCTAGTTCTCTTCGAGTAACATCAACTTCTATATTATAGTGATACTGAGAATTAAAAGCATTGCAAACATCCTCCCAGGTTTTCATCTTAGAGCGGTCCAAACTGACAAACCATCTCAAAGCAGCACCAGTCAGGGATTGTTGGAACAACTGAGCAAGGAGCTCGCTGCTTAATCCAAATGGGTTAAGGGCGCCCACATACATTTTCAAGTGTGTTTTAGGACAGGTGGTTCCATCAAACTTGTCCATGTTTGGCATTTTGAACTTAGTAGGCAATCTTGCTTCGGGGAACAAGGACAAAGAGTCCATGTCCACCACCTCCTTGTGGGTCTTTAGAGCAGTAACAGACCTTTCTAGCAATTCCAGTTTTTCTCTCATTCTTTGAGCTTCCAGCTCAGAAGCAGTTTTGGAGGTCATTTCATCCAAGTTAGGGTTTGAAGACGTAGGCGCAGAGCCAGGTCCTTGGTTGGAGGCAGCAGGACCACTCCCCCCAGCGGAAGCCCCACTTCCATTACCACCACTTAGTTCAGCTAATAGGGCGGTTCTTTGGGCAGCCAATGCCTCATTCATCCTAGCCTGTATTCTGGCTTCCATTTGTTCCATGAGGGTTTGGATGTCAGCTAGTGATGCCATCGGTGTAGTTGAGGTTGGTGATAGCACTGTAGGTGTGTCTGGTATTATTGTGGTCGCTTGCACAGGGGGTACCTGTAAGTGTAAGGGTAATCGCATTAGGGTATAGTGGGCGGTATTGTGTGTCAGAGTAACTGATATGAGGTAGACCGACTCTTTGTCCAACTGTGCATGACTGACAAACAGAAGGATATTTTTGTGTCCCTCCACTCTCTTCTCTCTTTTTTTTTTTAATGCTTATGGTATGTCGTGAATGCGCACAACAACACGTCATAATTTATTTTAATGAGATGATTCGTACCATTGGGTGCATATAGTCCTAAAGGATAGGTTCTATAGGCTATGACACAAATAGAGAATCGGTTTATTAAGGGACCCTTGAGCCTTGAGCATGGATATACCTAACCACATGTGAAACAAAGAGTTTCGCGTGGGTCCAACAGTACGCATGCCCATGGGCCATTCCCAAAAGGATTAGGGATGGTTTGCGGCAACAGGGAGGACGCTTTGGCTGTCCGTCAACATAATCAAAGAGACCTGCCGATCAGCGCTACTTGCTATCCAGACTCAGAAGTTTGAACAGAAGGAGAAGAAATTCATTTGAAAGTTCATTTTTTATGCAATGGAGAAAAGGATTCCCAATCGTGCAAATAAATCAACAAGTTTTAATGTCTTAATCACATTTTTCAATTAAGTCCGGATTTATCAAGTATTCTTAAGGAAAGAACACTTGATTCGTATTAGGGTACCCTGCAAAACAAAGCATAATAAAATGATGCCTTAAAGAAAGGCCGGTTAGTTTTCACAACAATTGTAGTCCACTTTATGCAAATTAATTACATAATTCCCCAGTAGAGTCGCCAAACTGTGAACCCCTTCCCCAAAGCACATAGGCATGTGAATGCATATGATGAATGAGAAGAAATACACGTGATGTGTGTGAGTCGCCACCTTGTTTAATTATTTAGGGTAAACTAGGAAAAAACCCTAAGTGACTCCATTTTTAATTAACCTAGTTACTAGATTAATTATCCCAATGATTAAGGCACAATCTACGAACCCGAGATGGATCCCGAGACTATGTCATGCTGATAAACTAACCGATGAATGAATGCTTTGCAAGGTAATGATGGATTAATGAAATGTTTGAGTGATTTTGACTTGCCACCCGGGGTGAAATCCCGAACGTGCCTACGTACTTCCGTTTGAATGGAAGATCAAAGTCAACGTAGTTCGATAGGCCTCTTTTAGAGGGCTTTGAATGGATATGCTTAATGCATGGGTGTGTGTATGCTTAGTGCATGATTTTGTGTATGCTTTGTGCATTTTGTGTGTATGCTTTGTGCATGATTGTGTATGCTTTGTGCATGAGTGTGTATGCTTTGTGCATGAGTGTATGCTTTGTGCATTTGTGTGTATGCTTGTGCATTTTGTTTAGGCATTTTGCCAAATGATTGATTCGATTAGGCGTTCGCCCAAAAATTGGTTTTAAGGCATTGTGCCAAAAACGGTTGTCGGGCGATTTGTCGCCAAAGTCGTTGATTTTAGGCTCTTAGCCAAAATGGTTGATTTAGGCAATCTGTTGCCAAATGATGTGATTGGGCGATTGTCGCCAAAATGATTGATTTTAAGGCCTTTGCCAAAAGTGTTGATTTAAGCAATTCGTTTGCTAAAATGTGTAATTTAGGCGATTGTCGCCAAAATGGTTGATTTTAGGGCCTTTGGCCGAAATGAGTTATTTAGGCAATTATTTTACCAAAATGTCGATTTAAGCGATTTGTCCTAAAATCGTTGATTTTAGGCCTTTGGCCGAAAATTGTTCATTTTAAGGCATTTTGCCAAAAATGTCAATTTTACGGCTTTGAGCCGAAAATGGTTGATTTTAAAGGCATTTTGCCAAAAATGTCGATTTTACGCGATTTGTCGCCAAAATGGTTCAATTCTACGACTTTTAGTCGAAAAAGATTGATTTAAGGCGTTTCGCCAAAATGGTTCGGTTTTACGACTTTTAGCCGAAAAGGTTGATTTGTAGGCATTTTGCCAAAAAAAATGTTGATTTAGGCTTTTAGTCACAATTATTGATTAATTGGACTTAAGCCGGATTTGTTCGAAATAAGGCAGTTTAACCGTAGTTATTAATTAACTAGGCTCTTTTAGCCAATATTGTCGGATTTAAACTTTAATACTACGATTATCGATTAACCGGGCATTTAAGCTTAATCAAATTAATTTAAGACGGTTTATTGTCTAAATGATGATGTGAATGCGTTTATGCAATTATAGAATTATTAAGAGTAAAAAGAAGTATGCATGAAGTGCTAAAATTAAATAGGCAGAGTTTCGTTTACGTACCTGATTTAATCGTCGACCACTTCTTAACTCCAGGTTAAGCTCCTCGTTTAGGTATATTAATTAATTTTTAATTTTATTTAATTTTAGTGGTCAAATATCACAATAAAAATGCAATAAAAATTAAATTAAAATGCAAAAGCGGTAAAGAAAACGCAAGGAGCGTGAGAGGAGAAGGATTCGTCCGTCAAAACAGGACAAGGCGCACCAGAAAATGGCTGAAAATGGCCTATTTATAGGCCATTTTCGGGTCCGGGCGGCAGCTGCCGCCGGGAGGGCGGCAGCTGCCGCCCAGGGGGGCTGGGCGGCAGGTGCCGCCTGGCTCGGCGGCAGGTGTCGCCCAGGAGGGCGGCAGCTGCCGCCCTGTCGGTGGGGCGGCAGGCCCCGCCCACGCTGGGCGGGGGGGTGCCGCCTGGGAGGGCGCAGCTGCCGCCCAGTCGGTGGGGCGGCAGGCCCCGCCTGGTCTGGGCGGCAGGTGTCGCCCAAGCTGGGCGGCAGGTGCCGCCCAGGGGCGTGGGGGGGGCCAGGCCCCGCCTGCGCTGGGCGACAGGCCCCGCGCGTGCTGGGCGGCATCGCCCGAGCGGGCGACAGGCCCTGCGCAAGGAGCGCGGCAGGCCCTGCCCGCGCCTGGGCGACAGCCTCGCCCTCGACCGGCGCGGCAGGCCCCGCTACGGCGCTGGGCGGCAGGCCTTGCCCAGGGAAGGTGGACGGCTGCTGCCGCCCAGACTGGGGCGGCTTGCTGCCGCCGTTCCCGGCGTCCGCTCCGCCTTTGCCTGTGTGTGACACCTGTGCCTCGTTCCAGGGCCTTTTTTGGGAGTTCTGGACCTCTGAAAAATATTCCGGGACCTGTTCCGCGATCCTCGCGATATTCCGGACGTTTTAAGTACCATATTGACATATGTTCGGTGAACTTCCGAAATAGCCTCCGGTCCGGCCGGACTGTTTGCAGTCCGGGAAAACAGGCTTTCTGAGCCTCAAAATTTGGGTATTCACACCAGTGCCGAAGAAAGATGGCAAAGTCAGAATGTGTGTGGACTATCGAGATTTGAATAAAGCATGTCCGAAGGACGACTTCCCCCTGCCGCATATTGACTTGTTGGTAGACCGAATGGCGGGACACGAGATGGTCTCCTTGACCGATCTTGCTGTCGGGTTGCAACTAGATAATGATGCATGTGCCAGACAAACGAAAATGGCATTCATCATGGAGTGGGGAACCTACTATGCTACAGGGTCATCCTTTTGGGCTCAAAAATGCCGGGGCAACCTATCAAAGAATGGCGACAGCCATCTTCCATGACATGATTCATGAAGAAGTAGAAGTGTACGTGGATGAATATGGTTTTAAATTCAAAAACAGCTAAGAGCATACAATAGCACTTGAGAAGTTCTTCCTTAGACTTCGAAAGTACAATTTAAAACTCAACCCGGCAAAATGTCTGTTTGGAGCTACATCCGGAGTATTTCTTGGGGCATATGGTCAGTCGGAAGGGCATAGAAATGATCCTTCAAAAGCAAAAGCCGTTATGGCAATACCAGCACCGAGGACGGAAAAGGAAGTTTGGGGTTTCCTAGGAAGGCTACAGTACATCAGCCGGTTCATCAATCAATTGGCGGATACTTGTGGTCCGATCTTCAAATTGCTCAGAAAGGAGTAGCAGTAAAATGGAATGAGGATTGTCAGAAAGCTTTCGACCAAGTCAAGCAATATCTGTTATCCCCACCAGTTTTACAGCCACCAAGGCTAGGAAAGCCTTTGCTGTTGTACCTATCAGTGACAGAAGAAGCGATGGGTGCAATGCTAGCTCAACAAGCAGAAGATACAAGGGTAGAAAATGCCAGTGTATTACCTTAGCAAGAGGATGCTAGAATATGAGCTAAAATACAATAAGATAGAAAAGTTGTGTTGGCTCTAGGTATGGGCTTGTACAAAGCTGCAGCACTACCTCTCGTCTACACCACCTACGTCATTTCTGAATCGAACCCCTTGAAATTCCTTATGGAGAGGCCGGTTCTTGACTGTAAGATGGCTAAGTGGGTGTCGGTGCTCGCAGCCTATGATTTAAAATTTGTACAACGAAAGGCGAGTGAAAGGCGGAGCCTTGGCTGATCAACTAGCAGAATTACCGGTCGAAGAACAAATGCCGGAGGTAGAATTTCCTGACGAAGACTTGGTGAACTTGGAAAGTGAAGTCTGGGAAATGTACTTTGATGGAGCTTCGAACTACCATGGAAATGGGGTTGGAGTCGTATTCAAAACTCCTTGTGGAGAATACATTCCAATCGCTGTCAAATTAGATTTCGACTGCACCAACAATGAAGCCGAGTATGAAGCTTGCATAAAGGGGTTAGAAGCAGCCCTAGAAAAAGAGATAAAGGTCCTCAAAGTTTTCGGAGATTCTAATTTAATAGTCTCCCAAGCTTTAAGGAAATGGAAAATTAAAGAAGAGCGTTTGGTTCCTTACCTACAACGCTTGGACGAATTGGCTCAGCAATTTGAGGATTTATCCTTCCTCTACTTGCCGCGAGCCAAAAATCAGTTCGCAGATGCTCTAGCTACTTTAGCCTCTATGGTCAATGTAGAAGGAGACCGAGTCATTCGACCTTTGACAGTGCGGCTACAGAAACAGCCAGCACATATCATGAATTTGGTTGATGACAAGCCCTGGTACTGGGATATACAGAATTATCTTCAGAATGAAGCTTACCCGGAGGGATCACCAAGACTGATCAACGGACATTAAGACAGTTAGCATCCGGATATTTCCTTACTGGGGGGGTTCTGTACAAGAGAAGTTGGAGCGGCCTGCACCTAAGATGCGTTGATGAGGGAGAAGCTCAAATCATCATGGATTCCCTACATAATGGGGAGTCTGGTCCACACATGCACGGAATAGCTTTGGCTCGGAAAATCATGAACCTGGGTTATTACTGGTTAACCATGAATGCAGATTGCGTGAGGCACGCGCAGAAGTGTCACGAATGTCAAATTTTTGCTAAGCTGCAAAGACAGCCCCCGGTCAATTTGAATCCTATTGCTTCACCATGGCCTTTCGCGACTTGGGGCATAGACGTGATCGGAAAATCCACCCGAAGGCCTCTAACGGCCATCAATTCATCCTGGTTGCTGTAGATTATTTCACTAAGTGGATTGAGGCAGCCTCTTATTCAGTTCTAAATGCCAAGAAGGCAGCACAGTTTGTCCGTACAAACATCCTTTGTCGGTACGGAACACCATTCGAGATCATCACAGATAATGGGTCTCACTTCAGAGTGAATTTTCCAATTTGTTGAAAGAAACAAGAATCCAACATCATAAGTCCTCACCCTATCGTCCACAAACAAACGGGGCTGTAGAAGGCTACAAGTAAGGCTATAAAAGTCATTTGCAGAAGACGGTTAACAAGCACAAAGCCTGACATGAACAGTTACCGAATGCTCTATGGGATATAGGACTTCAATCAGAATGCCCACCGGAGCAACTCCGTATTCTTTAGTACATGGTATGGAAGCAGTATTGCCTATTGAGCTGGAAGTTCAGTCGGCACGGATCATTCAGGAAAGCCAGATCAGCGAAGCGGATTGGACTAAGAATTATCACTTGCAACTTTTGGGTATGGACGAAAAGCGACTGCAAGCAATCCACCAAACTCAAGTCTACCAGAGGAGAATGGCACGACATTTTAATAAGAGGGTCAAAGACCGGAAGATGGAAGAAGGTTGTTGGTCCTGAAGGAGATTAGACAGCCAATCATAGACCCACGGGGGAAGTTTTCGCCCTCATTGGGCTGGGGACCCCTATGTGTTGAAGAAAATATTGTCCGGCGGAGCCGTCATCTTGACTGATTTGGCTGGTTTGGAATTCACGAATCCATGTAATTTAGATCAGTTAAAAGATATTTTGTGTAATAAGCATTGCATAATGTAAAATGAACTACATTAGGCCTGATTCTCTTCGAAAAAAAAAAAGAAATTATGTATCGGAGATATGTAGGCAGCCCTCTTTGGGCGCGGTCTAAAGCATTAATAAAAAAATGCACTTTATAATTTCATTCATTCTTGGCCAAATCAAAAAAAAAAAAAAAAACACGAAGTAAAAACAAATAAATATAAAAGAATAAAAAACAATAAAAAAATAAAAAAAAATAAAAAAAAAACCCGCTAAGTTGAAACCCGAAAGGGCGGCTAGGCAAAGGGTAGCTCGCTAAGTTGAAAACCCGAAAAGGGCGGCTTAGGCAAAAATCAGAGCTTGAATAAATAAAGTTGGAAAATGCTTGGAAAGCTTAAAAGTCAAATGACATGCCCAATTGAAGCAATAAAGTCAAACAGTCCAAAGTCAAGCAGAAAACTAAAGAGACCAAGAAAAATAAATAATAAAGTCCAAATCCAAAGGAACATACATCCAAAAATCCAATGCCAAAACACCAAAATCCACACCCAAAGTCCCAAGTAAAAGACAAAAGAGTTCAACAAAGCCAAACACCAAAAGTCCAAAAGCCTATTAGAGTCTAGGTACCCCGTCGCCTCCGTGGGGCAACGTCCCTCCGAGTCATCCCCAGTTGCTGAACTCCTCCAGCCTCGCCTGTCCGAGGAGCCAACATGATCTCCTCATCAGTCCTAATCCCATCACCAGCAGTCAGCCTGAGTCCAACCCTCGATTGCACTCAGCAATGCGTTCCTCCTTGGCTTTTCCACTGGACCAGACAACGGTCATGACCAGGTCCTGATATTCAGGAGAAGTATGAATACCAGCAGGATTAGGTAAGGGCCTAACCATGTGATGGTCTCTAACCCATGCCCTAAGAACGGCTCGGGTAACTCCCGGAGTGATGGCTGAATCAGCTAAAGAATCATCCATAATCGGAACAGTTTGATCTATCCCCATCTGCCTCAAAACGCGCGAAGCGCAGTACCAGGTACAATGTGTAAGGCCTAAAAGGTAAACCTGAGTATGACGAAAGCTAACCTGGATAAAGCGGATGATGTCATACCAGGGTACAAACCACTGCACCTCATTTGGACCCAATTCCATTAGCCATGAAGTCCATGCATCAGCAGAAGGGTATGTGATCAGAATCCTCCGCATACGATACTGAGAAGGGTTGTAAGGCAAACGGGTAGGAGCAGCAACCACTTGAAGGTGGTCCTTCAACCAAACCTGAGTAATGGATCCTTTCTATTACAAAGGGATGAACCAAAAAAAAAAAAAAAAAAAAAAAAAAAAAAGATGAGAGGAAAATACCTGGAGTATAATTGGAGGAAACTGTCCAGTCCTCGAAGCCTAGGAGCAGCTCTGTCAAGGCTCCTGATGGTTTCTGCCAGCACAATGCCACCAATGCAACCATGTCCTCCATCTTGCCGAACCATAGGACAGAGTCGCAAGTCCCCGAAGCCTGGGTCCTTGTTAAACAAGAAACCAGCTAATAGAGCAAAAAACCAAGGCCCGCATCCTCAGCCTCATCCGGTCTGGGTCATCTGAAACGGACCTCTGAAAATTCATCAATCAGAGGCAGCAGAATTGCTTTCTGATCACCAACAATCATAGCCCTAGCTTGAGGTCGACTGAACTGAAACAGGTTTTCAAACGACTGAACATACCCAATCTTGACTTCGTGCCTGACCAATGGGGCATTGGGATCGCACCCTATGATAGCACAAATTCCTCAAAAAGAGGACACATCTCCTCCATCATGGCTCCGAACCGGAACACATGGGACTCAGGATCCCAAAGTCTGATGCAGGCCCATAAAAAATTCCAGTCGATTCTACCCCCCTGAGAGTACTAACGGGAGAAAGACCGTACCTCCCCAAATTGATCTTTTCAACTTTGGAGAGACTCCTAGTCCAGCTGTGCATGCTATGGTTGTAGAAGGGATTCATGTCCTTTTATTTATTTATTTATTTTTATTTATGTTATTTAAAAAAATAATAATAATAAAAATAATAAATAAAAAAATAATAAGGAAGAAAAAGAGAGAAGAGAGAAGAAACTGACCAGATTTTGTTGGCTCGAAAAAAAGGAGTGAAAAAAAAAAAAAGAAAAAGCAGCTTAAATAGAGAAAAAGCGCGCCCGCAGGCGGCCCGCCGCCGGGAGCCGGCGGCCACCGCAAAAAAAAAAAAAAAAATATATATATATATATATATATATATATATATATATATATTTTGATGTATATATCTGAGATAAATTCCCCAAAAAAAAAAATGGGTCCTTTTCAGTTTTTTAAAAAAAAAAAAAGGAGAGATGTTTTGTTGAAGCAAAATCCTTTTTTTTTTCTTTCTCTTTCTATTTCATAATCATGCATAATATCTTTTCAGTACTAATCAAGTGCAGGTACAAATAAAGTTCAGTACAACAAAATACAGCCAAGATTCAGTACAGAAAATACAGCAAAAAAAAACAAGGAAAGCAGGAAAATCTAGCATCTATCAGCGGCGGGGCCCCCTACTCCTCTGATCATCAAGGCTATCTGAGTCCAGGCCGCAGCTAGTTCTTGTGCATCCCGAGAACACTCCATCATCTGATTGACCAGCCCGTCAGGAACCTGGAAACCATACAAAGGAAAATACAAGTTAATATCAAATCTCTTATGAATCCTTTTTATGAGAGATGTGTCAGGCTTTACCTCATTAATGTTCTCGGAAGGAAGAGTCGCGCGCTCCACATTATCCAGGGAGACCTCTCGAAGAGCCGGAGGGCTATTGGGAACAAAGTAAGAAATACTGTATGGAAGACGTAGACTGGCCAGGTCTGGGTGAAGCGGCCCGGTAGCCTCCAAAATAGCCCGGGGAGCCCTGGAAGGACCTGCCAACCCTAGGCCCGGCCTGCGACGGCCTCTCTCGGGGGGAAGAAGTGGGCTCGGTTATGGGCCTCCTCCTTGGAGTCCTAGTCGAGGGACCCGAAGCCCGAGAAGAACGGGTACCGAGCGCTGGGAAGGAGCCGACCTCTGGATATATCAAGCCGAGATCCAATGGGCGGCATCAAAGATTAGCAGAATCATCGTAATCCCTCTCCCTGATGAACTCCAAAGTGGGATACCCTCAGTATGAGCAGCAGTGAGCGTCATTTGTTTACCCGCTCGCATATCCTCAGGGGGGATAAGGGACAGAACGACAGCCTCTTATCTGAATGTCCACTCTCTCACCCAAATAATATCGCCGTAGATGGGGTGTGACAGGACCACCCTCCTGAGACAAGGCATCTGACCGCTGGAAATCAGGATCAGCCTGAATCCAGCCCTGTAAACGGGCAGTCATCAGCCCCACTTCGGCCTATAAAAGATGTAAATATGTTAATAAATCTTTTTTTTAACATATCCAAAAATACTAAGCAATACCTGCTCCAGAGGGCAAGTATCAAAAAAGGCTCTCAGCTCCTTCAGCGACTTTGCGCCGGACGGGATGAAGGTTTGACTTGTACCATCTCCAAGCCGAAGGCGCCAGCCCTGATCCGATCAGTCTGGAGTAACTCTGGGCGAGTGTAAGGAAAGTACTCGAATGCCCAAGTCTGCAGAACGAAAAAAAAAGAGAAATCAGTGAGAAAGAAAATCAAGATAACAGAAAAACACAAAAGGGAGAATGTTCTTTACATTACCTCCCAGAAGTAGAAGGTCCCGCTAAGCTTGCCATGGCCTCGACTCAGGTCACACATATCGTCATACATGCGGCTCAGAATAGCACCGGCCCAGTCATACTCCTCTAAATGGGCCAAATTCTCCAAACTCTTCAAGATAGAAGGGTTAAACTTCTCTTTCCTGTTGGACCAAAAGGTCGAAGCGAACAACAACAACAAAGTGAATCGGGCCACCTGAGTAGCCGTCAGCTCTCCCCGCCCGTATCTAGCATAGATGCCAGGGGCCTGGAGGGATAACCAGCGTCTGGAAACGCTCAAAGCAGGGGTAGCAGAACCTGGCTCGACCAGCCGAGGCAGGTCTATCCCAATCAGCTCCACCATCCGGTCGGAAGATATCAATCCTCCAGTCATCATATAGCTCGATCGGCCGAATCCGAAAGGGATCCCGGAGATCACAGAAAAGTCTGCAGGGGTCATTGTCAACTCGCCCCAAGAAAGTGGAAGGTATTGTGTGTCCCCCACCTCTCAGCCAAGCACACAATAACTCCTTGTAGTTACTCCGACCCATGTCAAAATACCTCAGATAGCCCAGGTAAGATGGACGGATAATCGCGCCAACCGGGCTGTTTGATCGAATATTTCGAGCTGAATTCCAGCCAGAACTCTCAGCTACATCCAATTTAATACGGGAATCCTAAAAGGTAAAAACA